>NC_142145.1:29814393-29965909 GCF_024610735.1 Ursus americanus
CTAAATTTTTTTTTCCCCGGGAATGACCTTTGAGGATTTTCACCCAGGATACCCGCCTTTTAAAATCCATAATAAAGGCCTGTCAGATCAGTGCGACACTCTAACATATTACCCCAGCATTGGGATCAATCACAACCCAGGGCCTGAGATTCAATACATCTTGTTGAAAGGATGCAAAATTTTCAGAATACATTATAGTGAAGTTTGCAAATCCCATAGACATAAATTAGGAAATCTGCTTGATATACTCACATGTCACTGAATCATTGCTGGGCACCTGGCTGGTACAGAGACTGAGCAGGGCTGCTTCCGAGGCAGAAAGCACAGTGGCTCCCCACACACTTATCTACCTCCTCTATCCCACAGGGTTCTGGGGTCACTAAACCTGCACTTCTCACACCCTGTTAGGCCTGTATAACCTTGCAAGTCCTACTTCCTCAGCAAAAGGAAGGAGAAATAATGAAAGATAGAAAAGGAAAAAAGAAAAAAAAGGAATAAACAGAAACAAAAGTGCATTTATTAGCTCAGTGAAAGGAAGTGGAAAGGAACTGGGAATTTTGATTTTGTTAATATTAAACTATTTTTTAGAGCCATTGCTCTTGCTTCTGATAACATCTGATGACCCAGGAACTGGGTCACTCCTGATTAGCTCAGAGGCTGTGGTTTTATAACCTGAGTGACACCGCGCTTCTCTCCTTCAGGGTCCAGGGCCGTCCCGAAACCCTTCCCTGCAGACCGGCAAGGACACTGTTGCAAGGTTGCTAATGTTGGCCTCAGTCAGAAGTGACTTCAGAATGAGAAGGTGGGAGAACCAGAGGAAACAAAGCAGGAGCGAACACTGAGTGACTTCTGAAAAGTACGTGTTCCCTTAAGAACACCGTGCAGCCCTGTACTTCTCCGACATCCACACCTGTACCTTCTGGAAGGCTGCGTTCATCAATAAGTTGGTGTTAATGAAGTCAGAGAAATGGAATTATGAAACCCAGCAGAGAGCAAGCCTCTGTGCCACCATGTGTGATAAGCTGGCTGACACGAATGACCCCACGCGACAGCTGCTGGCAAATGAGGACTCCTCCCGGTCTTCTGAAAGCTCAAAGTAGAGACATCGTAACTCTTGTAACGAAGTTCTAGGCCTCCATGTTTTAGCACTCATTTTCAAAAGAGCTTCTAGACTAAGGATTATAAAATAAGCAACTATATTCTTCTAGTTAACTCCAACAGTGACACACCACAGTCTGAAACAGCAAGCCGTATATTTGTGGTACCTTACTCCACCATCAACATGAATAAATAAGGGAAAAATATAGATGGGGCCATGAAGCTGCCATCCCTCCTCCAGAGTGAATTACGTCTGAGGCCAAGAACAAAACCAAACTCTTCACAAGCAAATGTTATTAGATCACATGCTCTGCATGCATACTGAAACATCTTTCCCGAATTCACTCAAGTAATCGTAAGTCTTCAGGAAGCATACACCAAAATATGAACTTCTTGACAACAATTGCAATGTAAAAGAGACTCCAGAAATATAGTGGCTTAAGTCAAAAAGTAGTACACTTCCCTCGTAAAGAGCAGTCAGTGAGTCTGGGCCTGGCATGGGGACACCACAGAGGTGGGGACTCTGACTCCTTTATCTTATGGCGCTATCCCCTCTAGGGTGCTACCTCGTCCCTGTGACGCAAGATAGCTCATCACACCCATATTCCAGCCCATGGAAAAGAGGAACAAGAGGATACTGAGGTCGTGCCTACTGTCTTTTAAGGGCACTGCCTAGAAATTCAACACGTGAATTTGCTCACATCCCACTGGACAAGTCTTAGACAAATGGCTCCACCTAACTACAAGCATGTCTGGAAATTTTAGTATTTATTTTGAGTAGCCATAAATCCAGCTAAAATGTAGATGTTCTAATTCTGAAAAGAAAACACAGAGAGTAGAAGCTGGAAGAAATACAGCCAGGGCTGCCATGCATGTGGACATCTAGAACCTGCTGTAAAGTACAGAGGAAGGGTTACTAGTCTTCCAATATCCAGAATCCTTCCCCACGCCAACCCCACGACCCCCAGCCTGCTCTCCAACACTGTGCCCTCAGAGCCGCTCCTTAGTTTGTCTCTTAAAACAAACTGTTCCTCTGGCCCACTGTCTTGTGATTTTCCTTAGCATTGCTACCCTGCGTCATTAACAGAAATTCATTAACAGACACTGTACCATGAACACTCATCTTGAAACTTTTTCAAAAAAGGAGTGGCCTCTGGGGCAGTTACGCTCAGCGCGTTGTCTCCTCTAATGTTTCTGATCATCCCCCAAAATCTCTGTTTTCAGAGAAAAAATGTTTCTCTATCGTTCCCTCTACTGTTTCACAGGAAATTTCAGGTAGCTTCTTTAGCTCACAAGGCCTAAGTGGATTCTCTCACTTTCCATTTCTTTCAATTAATTAAATCCATTATGATGGCCCAAGTTTAATCCCACCTCCTCCCTGAAGTTTTCCCAAACCACTTTGGGTCTTGCTGACCATATTTTCCTTTGACCTTCTCTCAGCTCTCACAGGAGTTTTATCCCACAATTTACACTTGCATGCTCTTTTACACAAGCTGTTCGCATCATGTAACGTCATGTGTATTAACAATGCCTTCTCGATATTATGAATTCCTTGAGGACCGTGGCCATTTATCATGCTCACTACAGCTCAAAACTTCAAACCAGATGAATTGACTTTTTAAAAGCATATAAAAGGTGCTTATTGTATGACTATCATTGTGCAATCAAAACTAACATCCATGCAAAAAAAAAAAAAAAGCCTCTTGGAGGTGATGGATTGTTGATGGCACACAGCATGGTGATGCTTTTATAGAAGTATATTTATGTCCAGGGCGCCTCAGTGGCCCAGTTGGCTAAGTGCTGGATTCTTGGTTTTGGCTCAGGTTGTGATCTCGGGGTCGTGAGATTGAGCCCTGTGTTGGGCCCCATGCTTAGGACTCTCTCTCCCTCTACCCCTCCTGCCTCAAATAAATAACTTTTTTTTAAAGTATATTTATGTCCAAAGTCATCAAGTTGTATACATTAAATTGGTATAGTTTTGTGTATGTCAATCATACCTCGAAGTGGTTTTTTAAAATAATCAAGAACCAAAACTTGATTAGTTGTAAAAATAATCAAAAATTGTATCCCAAAACACTAAGGCTAAAAGGTGCGCCAGAAGATGAACACTGAGCACAGAATGAAGGCAACATGAAGGCTTCATGTAAGCAGTGAGAACTCTGACTCCCCTTCAGTTTAGTTCTGCAGATGAGTTAACATTTTGGCAGTAAACAGTGCAGAATGATACAAGAAGAGACCACTGACAGGGGCATTATTTGCCTATTCTGTAAGTTCTAGGATCCACACTTTTTTTTTTTTTTTAAGATTTTTATTTATTAGAGACAGAGAGAGAGAAAGCGATCATGAGTTGGGGGCAGAGGCATAGGGAGAGGGAGAAGCAGACTCCCCACTGAGCAGGGAGGCCAATGCGGGGCTCCATCCCAGGACCCTGAGATCATGACCTGAGCTGAAGGCAGACGCTTAGCTGATTGAGCCACCCAGGTGCCCCTAGATTTATTCTTAACTAAAGATACACATATACACATGTATATGTTACCTATGTAGGTAATTATAATTGATGTGTACTGTACAGTTACAGCACTAACTAGAAATCTCCCTCAAAATGGACCAAGGAAAACCTTCACCCACCTATCCAAACTGATGATCCCTCCCTATTTTCTTTTGTCATACAATTCCATGTCATCATTACTTCTGCTCCCAGATCATTCCATGTCCCTTTGTGATTCACAGGCCTGACCATTTTCTTCTATCAAATCTGAAAACCAGTAACAGGTCTCAGTTCTGCCTCCTTTCTCTTCTCTTCTCTGCCCTTCCCCTACCACCCCTTTCTTTCCTCCTCTTTCTTCTTATTCTGGCAATAGCGTCTTTTCATTGCTGTAGCTATGGCCATGAACGATATCAGAAATCCTCATTTGAGCAGGAATTAAGTAATTTTCAAGAGAAGTGATACATCATAAAATATTCATTATTCTTCAAAAACCCACTATGATTTTCCATCTCAAACTACTACACTTGTTTATGCTCATACGTGTGGGCATAGCTCTACACACTGCAAATGAGGGTTGTTTTGTCCATTTTTGCAGCTACAATGATCCACATAATGCACACAAAACAATCCATTTTGCACATTGTGTGACATGAAGACCTGAATGTAGAAGAAAGTCATTCTTTTGCCTTCCTTTCCCCCCGCCCCACATTTTGCATTCTGGCCAACAGTGCAACTACTCTAATCGCTCCAGCTTTGGAGTGATACAATGCATTAAAGTGGGTTTTATGATTGATGAAATGCTCCAGCTCTGCTACTACATTTAATCAACGGCAGCAACCCAACACAGCTTCATTGGCTACAAGGCATTACAGATTAAGCTTCACACATTTTAGCTATTTCAGAGCAAATTGTAATTTTTGTAACCACAATATTTTTTGAGGTTCAGAGAGTGACAACTGTTTCTAGGAAAATAGCATGTTCACTTTAATTATTATTAATTACAGTATTCCACATTATGGTAAGGTATATTTCATGATACTTTGCCATTGCAAAAGCTATAATAATGTTGATTTCACATATATTTTTACAGTTTGGGGAGGTCTTAAAAAAGTCTGACAGTTCAGTCATCAGATACCAAATTTTCAAGACTTGCAGAGTTTACATGGAAAATTTTTCACCTACTTAAATCTTCTACATGAGGCAAATCTCCCTTGGTTCTGCTGACATAAGAGATACTTATTCTCTCTTATGTATTTTTCTAGAATGAAGTAAAGAACATACTTCCCCATTCCAGGACTCATATTTCTTCTCTAAGCAACTGGCCCAGATACATCACATGCTGATTACAATAACAGGCTGTAGACTTTTGGCCACAACTACTAAGACCCATATGGACCACTGTTTACTGTCCTCTGAAGATACAGCTCAATGTTCTGTTTCTCTTAAAAGCAGGGCCTCTATCATATCATCAGATGTCCTTCATAAGAACTACAATTCCTTGCTCACAGGAAGTATTTAATATGTATTTGCAGAATATGAACTTTATGGCCTAGAATCCAACAACATCCTGAAAACTTCAAAAGACCACTGAAGACCAAAAAATAATTAAGACAATATGCCTTTTGCTTGTAAAACTAGAAAGTATTCCTGGGGCGCCTGGGTGGCTCAATCTGTTTGATATTCTCTCTCTCCTTCTCCCTCTGCTTCTGCCCTTTCCCCCTGCTCTCTTTCTCTAAAATAATAAATAAATCTTAAAAAAAAAGAAAAAACTATAATGTATTCTAAGTGAGCTCTTGTACTGTGTTGGTTGCCACTCTTGTTTTAAGGGACAGTGCTTCCAGGAGAGGTTACCACCAGAGAAGCCCCAAACACTGAATAACATATTTGTGAATACACCGAAAAAGACTCTTCAGTTTGAAAACCAGAGCTAAAGAGCTGTAACCAATGATCATGAAAAATAACTGATCAGCACTTTCTAAAACATGAAGACAGTGAAAGATAAAGAGGGACTAAGGACCTATTACAGATTGGAAGGATCTGAGGAGAAATTATAATTAAATGCAATGTCAGATTTCGGGTAAGATCCTGAAAGAGGAAAAGAGATATTAGTTAAAAAAAAAGTGATGGAATTCAAATAAATTCTGTAGTTTATTAATGATATTGTATCAAAGTTAATTTCCTGTTTTTGATAATTAGACTACAGTTATGTGAGATGTTAATATTAGGGAAAAGTTGGTGAGCAGTTTGAGAACTCTATTTTTGTTAACTCTTCTGTCAATCTAAAATTAATCCAAAATAAAGGTAGAATAAGTAAAGATGGGTAGTGAATGCAGTTCCTGGTCATCAATTCCTATAGGACTAGGTCATCAGAATGCTTTTAGATGCAAGCAAATTCAACTTAAATTATCCTAAAGAGGAGTTTTATTGACTTCCTGGAAGTTCACAGGTAGGTGGCCTTCTGGCTTGGTCCCATGGGGATGTCTGCTTTATTTCTGTTCTTCTTTCCACCTCTCACTATAGATGCTCTTCAGGCTGGATTTTTTCCCTTATATGGGTGCCAGCAGTCACTGAAGCCAACCTTCATTTGCTTTCTGACAAAGGAGGAGAAACAGACTCTCTTCCTTTCTCATAAGAACAAGAATCTTTGCAAAGGCCTCCAACCATTTTCTCCTTGAGTCTCACAGGCCAGACTTGAGTCACCTGTGCATTCCCACACCAATGACTGACCAACAAGAGATCAAACACTATGATCAGTTTAATTGGAGCTCATCTTTGAAACTGAGGGTAGATTTTGCCTTTACTGAACAGCACAACTGCATAAAGAAGAGACAGAAACCTGAGGAAAATTAGATCTTTGTTAGGAAGAAGGAAATGGATGTTTGTTAAAATGAAAATAAACGTTCTTGAAATTTGAAAGAGATCACTATTGAGCATTTAAGATGTACTGCTACTCCACAGGATAGAGAGGACATATGTAAAGAATACTAACCTAACAGTTGGAACAAGGAAATTCTGTAGTTCAAATGTGTTTCCAGCTGAAAACTAGGTAACTCTGGGTCGGTCTACAATTTACAGATCCTGTATTTCGTTTCTGACAGATCTGCACTCACCCAGTGCAAAGCTCCTCCACTCTAATAACCAGCCTCTTCTAAAACACCTTACATATGCATCTGCTGGCCTCAGGTGTACTTGTCAGGAAGCTATGTTTTATGTTGCTTCCATTGTATCTTCTGGATCGTCAATAATACAAATGCACTCCTTATTCCTGTGGCAGGCTCTCCAACTCTAGAAAATAACTTCCACATTTCTTCTATTCATCACACTGAATGAGGTGGTTTTTCGGCTTCTCATATGCCTAGTCACCCCCTGGACCACCATGTTCTCTCACACTGGCACCCACCTCCACGTTCGAGCTCAGTAAAAGCAGCACAGTTGGGCTACAGTTTGCAGGAGATCAGAACACTATATTAATTAATGCAGCCTCACATTATGCGCTTAATGTGTTAACATTATTTCATATTAAGTTCCTTGGGGGGTGTGGAGGAATGAGTTCCCAGATAATAAACTGCCTAAATGTGCTGAATAGTGATACAAATGTCACTTCCATTCTTCCTCCCACCAGCTCCTGCTTAGTGGCCTCCTGAGGGTAATAATAATAAAGCAAAGTTAAGGAGAAAGTTGGGGGAGAACTTAGCAGATGTTTAGCCTATTTGAGCCAAGGGAGAAGCTCTCCTATTGAGGCCCCAAACAGCCTTCAAACTGCAATAAAATAAACCTTGTTATTGTAGCTGAAGGAATCGGCCTGAGTTATTGCCCTGCAGGCATTAGGAATTAGAATATGCATCAATCTATCCTGTGGCCTTGAGAGCAGTTCTAACTCAATCTGTGAGAGCAGAGGTGAGAGGGAGAGATGAGAAAATCGTTACATCCAGCAAATCCCCATCTCTCACCCAGCACACTAACGACGTGTGTCCTTCACACAAACATGGCTTCCGGACAGAACTGCTTCGACCAGAGAATAAAAGTCTTGGTCTCACAAAGCCAAACAAACTGTTCCTACCTAGACCAAGAATTCCTCCTCTTTCTCCGAAAACAGAGTTCTAGCGATGGTCTGCTCTACGCTACTTGGGTTGACCAGACAGCTTGATGGGCTGGGACAGTCCCAGCTGATACCAGCTGTTCTGCTGTCAATATAAACAGAGACCCCTTTCATCCTCAAAAGTCTGGACTTGAACAAATTATATGGTTATTTGATAACAGCATATAAAGTTTTAAATCAGGATATTGGAAGTCCCAAATGAAAGTCTTATCACCCAATAAAGGCCCTTATGAAGTACAGGTTGATTGTAATATAATCCCCATTAGGCAGATGAGACAGTGACACCCAATGTCCTACAATTTGGTCACAGTAGGACCAGCTGTAGAACTCAGGTCACGTCAGCCTTAAAATTTTTTGCTAGAAAATATTGTTGGTGGCCATTTGTGCTACCCCTCTCTCTTCCTGAAGCCAAACTGAAGGGAAGACAAGGGAAGCTAAGGAGACCTTGTTTATTCCTCTATACACACTGTTTTTCAGAGTTCTTCCTTCTTTATAATGTATGAGATACGATTAAAAGAAACATTAAGTATTTTTTTCCTCTAATTTATAAGCCACCATTATTATTATTATTTTTTAAAGTAACGCATATAGCTAAAGAACACCTGGCAGGTACAGAAAATGTAGAAAAATGTTGAGTCTCAGAACAGGTGGGTAGAGTGTATATGAAGAAGAAAGTCAAAATTTTGTTTTTTTAGAATCATACTTTTAATCTGTTCACTCTTCCTAGAACATCCTTTCTGCTTTTCTACATTAATCAACATCTTCATATGCTCCTAAAACCCCTCTGAAATGTTTCCTAAGAGCCCTGGTCCACAGTCACCCCTCTCCCTCTACTGGGTCTTAACCACTTATTTTATACATGGTATATACTCCTTTCTAGCTTTCTATCACTTATTGTAAACCTTTCTCTCCAACTGGACTCACACTTCTCCAAGGAATGTGGTCCTGTCTTACACCTCTCTGTATCCTTGGGATTTAGGCTACATGGTTCATGTTGAAGGGCTATCTTTCTAATTATAGTTTATGACAATGACCACCAGCATGATGATGCTACTATCAGATGGGTTTCCAACTGATTGTTGAGTCTTTGCACATACACTGCCTTCACTGTGTTTGATTATTAGCCTTGATCACATATCTTAAAGGACTTTTAAATCCTGTAAATAATACCTGTGTCCCCTCATAGAAAATTACATTCAGGCCTAGAGCTTCTCAGATATAGAAAGATGTTGACAAATTGCTGCAAATTCAGTGGAGAGTTGCTGGATTGATTAAGGAGATGCAGGACTTGATTTATGAGCAAACATTAAAAGAACTAAATATGTATAGCTGAGCTCCACAGCGATTCAGAGTGGGCCTGGGGGATCTGACAACCGTGTATTAGTAGCCAGAGGATGAAAACAGCATTGCAAGAAGAACCACTTAAATTAGGCAAAGGGCCTTTGGTGACACTCACCAGGGATTTTAATTACTGGGGAATAAATGTCCCGATATATGAATTCAGTGCTCTTCAAACCTTCATGTGCACACAAATCACCTAGGGATCTTGTTAAAATGCAGATTCTGATCTGGTGAGTCAGAGACTCTACATTTCTGGTAAGCTTCTAAGTGGTCCAGAGACGAAAGGCACTCAGGCAAGCCTCTTTTCTTTTAGAATTGTACAGTTTTGTTTAATTATAGAGTATAATAATAAGGGATATGGGCTGTTGAGCCTAAATAAAGTACCCTGGAACCCACAGAGGGAGCTGGGACACAAACTGGACAAGCAGGGCAGGGAGAGGGGTCCTTCTCCCCTGGTGTTCATTTGCCCCTTTTGGCATCCATACAGGGCCCGCCTACTGTGATTAACAACCCAGGCCCATTGCCTCTGCCTTATTTATCTTTCTACTTGTACCAGATGACAGCATAGCTGCTGCCAAGTTATGATTGTAGGCTACCAGAAAGTTCTTTTTTGCTTCCAAAAGAACTTCCTCACCTTTTGATTAATGCCTGGAATTCTACAGCTGGCGCTTCATTCTTTAGCTTAAAACTCCCATCCCCATTATAATGGAAACCCCATCTGCTATTTGTACCTTAGTGTGCAACACTTTTAATTCTTTCCTGGTAAATTTTAATAGAGAACAGTAAGACATCCTAAGGGCAGTAGGTACTGGGGGAGTAGACAAGGATGAAGAATGTGAGGACCACCCACCCACTTCACACAAAACAGTGATGTCCAAAGAAGAGAAGCCACTTTGCCAAGGTCACCTACTTCCTTGTTGCTTAAATCTAGACATCTGGCTTTGCAGGCCAGTATTCTTTTCCAATCCACCAAGTCGTTTTCTCTCCTCTCCTAGAAATCTGCAATATTCCAATTTTTATCTGTTTCAGGCTGTAAGCATAATTGAGGGGCTTCTTCCAGCCCTTGGAACAAGTCACTGATGGACAGTTTTTCTCACTTAAATTATGCTTAATCAGATAATTTAAAGATAATGTTTCCCTCATCAGATATAACCCCTAAACAGGTGAGCTTCTGTTTATTATAACCAAAGCAACTGAAATGGAAAAATGGGAAGGTGAGCCCAGCTGCTTCCCATCAAACAGCTCAAGGAGACTTTGAGTAACTCACTAATTACTGAATGAGACATCATCTCATCTCTATACATATGATCAGTCCAAAGAGCACAGTAAGGACACTGTGCCCCCACCCCATCCCACCCTCTCATGCACCCTATGTTTCTTTCCATTTGATCCCCCGAATTATTACATCCCCCAATTTTCGAAGTTTTCACACATCACCCAACTCTTATGTGCATCTTCCAATTTGATCATAATGACCTTTAAGTATTATTACTTTTTTTCCATTTTTAGGCTGAAGAAATTGGCTCACAAAAGAAGTTAATGCCATAGCCAATGTCGCAATCTGAAGTTTGGACTCTGGCCTTTGGATTTAAAATCTTGTTATTTTTTCACCAACATACCACAAACCAGTTCTTTCAGTGCCAGGATAAGTTCAGAACTTGTTGCTTTTCCCTAATAAAGTAGACTTTACTGAGTCATGATAAAATATGGATTTTGTGTATTCTTATGTGATTCTATGATTTTATCTGTTTTTCTAAGCTGTCTCCCACCTATAGTACATTCATTAGCAGATGATGAAAAAGCTTCAAGTAAATGGAATTGAAATAATCAGAGCTGACAAACAGTGTTTTCTTCAATTCAGTGGGGTATGAGAAAGAAGCAGAAAGAAAACCAAATGGAGCAATTTTACTTCAAAAATCCAGTGCAAATCCTCAAGTCATTATGAATTCAGTGTGAACTCTTCATTTTCTGTCTCTATCTTTAGTACAGAACACTGAGAATTCATCGCCATTAAGATGCCGCCAAGGCTCTAAGATCCCTCATCTGCAGAGACAAAGTCAATCATGTTCAATATGCTCTCCTTTCTGAGACATAAAACAAATGTGGACACAAAGACAATGCCCAACAAGAAAGTCTGACAAAAATGTGTTAATCTGGTTCAGATTCTTCATTCCCCATGAGCTGTAACTGATGATATTACCACCACCTATAGGTCCTGCTTAACTGAGTCTTTACTGCCATTCCTATTTTCTTTTATAAGTTGGCTACTAGAACTGAAAATACCAAAGCAGTCCCACCTCCTTTCATTGGGATGAGCTTTTGGATCAGTGACACAAAGCCTAACCATCACTTAAGGACCATCTCCTATTCTACTCAGAGCTATATAGACAACATCAACCTCTTTCCAGTGAACTCAAACTGGCAATGTTTAGGTACTGGCATAGAGTAGCACTTTTTTTTTTTTTAAACTCTATGTGCTTTTTCTATGTATTTTTTAACATATATGAGCCTTTTTAAAAGATTTTTATTTATTTGAGAGAGAGAATGCAAGCGAGTACAAGCAGAGCTAACGGCAGGCAGAGGGAGAAGCAGGTTCCCCGCTGAGCAAGGAAGCTGATGCAGGGCTCAATCCCAAGACCTGAGCCAAAGGCAGATGCTTAATTGAGTCACCCAGGAGCCCCATATGACCTTTTAATTAAAGAAGTGAGCAGTGATAATATTTATGCTTATTATACATTTTAGTTGTCTTACCTTATTTTTGAGGTATATCTGAGTAACTAAAAGCTTTTAGTGCCTAGAAAGAGGGATAAAAATAAAACCAGGGTGGTATAGGCAGAACACAGTTCCAAACAAACATATACTGGAGTACACTGGAAAAAATGACATCAAAGAGGGTGGCCAGGACTAGATATGAAGATAGCAAAGCAAGATTCTGTATCTGAGAATGAAAATGATAGATTCAGAGACCATGTGAAATCTCAAACTAAAAGTTACCCCTAAAACGCCATTACATATACAAATGGCTATAATGAAAACGACTGTCACTACTAAATGTCAGCAAAGTTTGAGGTAACAAACTCTCATATATTGCCTACAATAGTGTAAAAGGGTATAACTAAGTTGGAAGACTATGTCAGTATCTAGTAAACATTAACATACCCTTTGACATAGAAATTCCACTCCTAATTTTATACCCAAGAGAAATGAATTCATTTGGCCACCAAAAGACACACACAACACTCATAATAGTTTTATTTAAAATAACCAAAACCAGGAAGTAATCCAAATGTCAACAAGAAGATGGACATATAAATGGCAGTATTTTCATACAATGGAACTTTATATAGGAAAAAAAACAGACATAGTCAACAATATAGGTGATTTCTTTACACAGTATGTTGAAAGAAAGAATTTAGACACATAAGATGTATAATGTATGATAGAATTATATGAAAGAAGCCAGGGCAGTGGATCTGGGGCAGGGATGGGGTGGGGTGAGAAGGTTACCCATGAGAAAAGAGCATGCGAGAGTCTTCTAGGGTACTAGAAATGTGCCTTAACTTCTGATTATCTGGGTGTATATATGTAAAAATTCATTGAGTTTTACCCATAATGGCAGTGTACTTCATGTACTTTACTATGCATACCACACACAGTTATGCCACAATTTTCAACAACCATCTGAAGATAACAGTAATTCTAACACAGGAACTGAGTAGAATCCACAATCTCTTCCCATCTTTGCTTTCTGGCTTCCTCTGGAGGCTCAAGTCCCAATTTAGGGAGAGAAATTCCAAGCTCTTAAAGACAAAGACCCTGGTCAGAATGCCAGACAACAAATGCCTCAACACATTCCTAATCCTTCAATTGTCTTCATCAGAAGCCATTTGGCTAATGAACCAGATTTCTCACAGAGCTTAAGTGTATATCAGACAAATGCCCACTGGCCAATGAGTAAGGCTGCAATAATTGTCTTTCTTATGGGTATTATGCATATGTATAACTTTTATCACCAATGCAAATTTTTCTTTACTCACTGCATCTCCACTTCCCTGTTTTAAAACTGTAAAATTTGGTAACTTGCCATGGTTATTCAGGATACTTGTGAAAATGAATAATGTTCCATTATATTTTAATCACCTTTTATATGGGTTTTTATTTCTCATCTGTGGATTGCTAGTCTATTAAAAATTAGTCTAGAAGAAAATTAAAAATCCTTAGAAAGAGACAGGACCAGAATAAGACTTTTTCTTAAAAAAGAAAAAAAAAAAAAAAAAACAACACCTCCCACCCTCTCTCCTATCATGTTTAAGGTAAAACTGAACAGACAACAATCGTTTGGCATAATCTCTGGGCAAGGTGCCAGACTCAACAAGGTAGTAGAATGAACAAATAAGTCTTAAAGGATAAATATAGCCTGATAAATATTTTATCATGGGAAAAATCACCTGGAGAGATCACAATGATTTTTGGACACTGATGTTGCTTAGAATATTATACCATTAATTGAGAATATATTATTAATAGTGTAACTATTATACTATCAACATTTAATATATATATTAATTACTAATAATATACTATATTAATATAATCCTATCAATACTATGATTGAATATATTATATTAATGTAATACCATTATATTATTTGCACTATTAACTGTTATTAATTCAAAAACCAGGATCTTTTTAATAATTATTCTGAGAATCAAACATCGGTGACAGCCAAAGTAGTATCTTCAACTATGTTTAAAAAAAATACACAAGTTATTTCCATCATAAACTTCATTTTAGAACCACTCTTTCCTCAAAGATCTGTCACTTACAATACCAATCTCTTTCAAGTCCAAAGCTAGCCTGCTTAAGCTCAAATTACTGTTGCTTATTATTCAAAACATGCGACATCACATTTCACTGTATTTATTGACATAAATATTATATTTTGGGGGCACCTAGGTAGCTCAGTTGGTTAAGCATCCAACTCTTGATTTTGGCTCAGGTCATGATCTCAGGGTCCTGGGATTGAGCCCTGCGCTAAGTAGGGAGCCTGCTTGGATTCTCTCTACCCCTACCCACCATCTCGCCACGTCCCCCCCCCCCCACCCCGTGTTCTTGCTCTCTCTCTCTCTAAAATATACAGTTTTAAAAAATATTACATTTATATTTCTACAACTACCCATCAAAACCACTATATGATCATTTTATGACAATTAAAAAAAATAAAAAGAGACTAAACCTGAATATCACCAATGCAAAAGTACTGAAATCAACCCATGCCTCCATGTCAAGAGTACAAACTTTATTCACCAAACTTATATTGAACTCTTACTAGATGCCAGGCCCTGCCCTGATTTTTAGGGAAGCAATGGTAAGAATGGAGTTCACAGTGAAGAGAGACTTCAATCAAAGTATCACAGTATTAAGTGCATAATTACAAACAGAGATAAAGAAATAGGGCCTGATGAGAGAATGCTCTAGACTGAAGTTTCCAAAACTGACAGTTGAGCATAGATCCGAGGATAGGGACAGGCCAGAGGCTTGGGACTGAAAGCATTTCAGACAGAGGGGTGGGCACAGGCAAGCCCTGAACCAGGAGGAGCAGAGACTTTTAGGGAACTAAAAGAAAAATGATCCTAGAGGACAGACAGTAAGGAAGAGAGCAGATTAAGAAGTGGCTAGAGAGACTTCAAGAGGTGGGTTAAGGAGGTTTCAGTTTCTATTGCAAAGGCACATCATAGAGAAATCTTAGAAGAACATGGCTGGAGAGCCTGGGAGCCTCTGTCGGTTGAGTATCCTACTTATGATTTCGACTCAGGTCATGATACCAAGGTCCTGAGATTGAGCCCCGTGTTGGGCTCTGCACTCAGCAAGGAGTCTGCTACTCTCCCTTGCTCTCTCTACCCCTCTCCCCTCTCTTTCTCAAATAAATAGTGTTTTGTTTTTTTTTTAAAGCACATGGTTTACAAGATCATGGCAACATTAAAATGAATAAGTGAATGAATAAATGAATGAACAAACCCCAACCAACCAATCACTCATGCTACAGTATGGAAGACAAATTGAAGTCAGGTGGAAACAAGAACATCGTCAGTGCGCTGTCAGAGTCCAGAAGACAGACAAGAATGTTTTGGTGACATTATCACCACAGTGGTTTTAAGTCCAGACCCTACAAACCTAATGCCCAAGTACAGGTTTTAAATGCATTGTCCACTAGGAAGAACAAGAGCTCTTTAGAGAATGGTGGATTCCAGGGCTGAGGCTGGGAAAATGGATTACAGCTCCTTAAACAAGGCTCCATAGTCTAATCTTATTACTAAGGGAAGAAAGGAAAAGAAGGGAAAGGAAAGACAGAGAAATAAGTTTCTTCTTCATAGACAGACTAGCTAATCAATGTAGAAAGAATGTTAGAATTAGAAAATTAACATTTTGCAATCACCTTAATAATAATTGTTTCAGGCAAGAATTCAGTGAATGCTAGACATTTCACCTACTACGGTGAAATCTGACAAGTACCCAGGCTTTTATAGCCTCAAAGTATCTTCTGACAAGATACTTATGGATTATAAACAAAAAAATAGTAACTTTACAGTAGAATCACCTAGAAGACACCATCTTGAATAACAAATGTTAACATTAGCAGTCATGGGACAGATCCAGATCACATGCCTCCCGATGGCAACAAGCTCACTTCTGCGGTATTCCTGCCCAAAATGCATAACCTGAATCTAAGTATGAGAAAACACCAAACAAACCTAAACTGGAGGGCAATCTACAAAATAACTGACCTGTATTTCTAAATTTTTCTGTATTATTTTTTCAAAATACAAAATGTTACTTCATGACATTTAATTGTCATGAAATAAAAAGATGTAGAACTGATTCAAATTAAAGGAGACTAAAGAAACAAGTGAAATGTGATATATAATCCAGGATTTTCTTTGACTATAAAGGACATTATTGGGATGAAGAGTAAATTCTCACTAAGGTTTATAGATAATATTACTGTAACAATGTTAATATTCTGATCTTGACTGTACTCGGGGTATGTAAGCAAATTCCTTACTTTTACGAAACGCCCGTATTTCAGAGTTAAAAGAGCACATGTCTACAATACAGAGAGGAAGCAAAAATGATAAAGCAAATATGCCAACACGTTCGCAGTTGGAAAATCTGTGTGAAGGGTATATGGGACTTTTTTTCCCCTTCCAATATTTAAGCCCAAAATAAGGTGAAAATAAAAAGTTAACAGAAAAAAAACCAAAAACAAAAACAGAAGGCAGGAAAAAAAAAGTGTGGGTTTGACTCCTGGCTTTCCCACATATTAGCTGTATGATCTTGAGCAAGTACTTAACCTGTCCATGCTTCACTTTTATCATCTATAACATGTGAGCTGTTTCCCTTCTACGGCTTTTAATGAGAATTAAATATTACATGTAAAATGCTCAATCAATTTATTATTAGGGTTGAAGCAATGGAAAGAAAAGTGGAGAGACTCAAAATTCATCAAGGTGATAGGAGCAGAGTCTGCACACTGGATTGGGTGCTACTTTGTTTCTCCACACCACCCACTACTGTCATGAGAGCTTAACGGAGGCAACCCTCTGCCAGTGTTTCAAGACTCAAACTAACATGTGCATCCTAACCCTCATCCTTACCCCTCCAAAACGCGCGCGCACACACACACACACACACACACACACACACACACACACACCCACACACGGCTTCTTCAAAAACTCCCTGGTCCTCACCCACCACCTAGCTGAGATCTACTTGGTAATGAGAGAGAAGCATCCCGAGCAATAAAACTAAAAAAAAAAAACAAAAAAAAAAAACAAACAAAAAAAACAAAACAAAAAAAAAAAAAACCTAAAACAAATCCACCATAATAAAGAGATGACATTACTGTAAACAGTAATGCATTGGTGTTGGGCATTTTTAGTACTTAGGAGACACCTAGAATTGGCCACAATATTTCAGACGTGTCCCTAACCGGCTCAGAGCACAGAGGAACTGTTACCTTCCCAGATACGAGCACTCTGTATTTGTGGGACCTACACTGCTGTGGGCAAAGACTCAGCTTGGATGTCACTGAAATCCACCCCCCCAGAACTCTTTCTAATTCAAACCACTCTCTGTGGAAGCAACTGTTTTGTCCTTAGTGCAAAAGATGTTAAACAGGCTATCCATCCATCAGATCTATGGAGAAGAAGATTTCCCTGAACTCCTGACATGATACTATACGGAGGCCCCTACTTCTGCCCCATGCAAAGGCCAAACCTGTTAAATCATGTCCCCTTCTACGGGACAGTCCTTTTTTATCGTTCTCCCTCGGCCCTTGCAGTAAAGCGTGCAGTCTTATTTATCATGTCACGTTTCAAGGAAGAAATCAGAAATCTATCAGCTTTCAAGGCCTGAGTGATGGGGACAGGAACAAAAAAACACCTCAAATTGGGGCTGGATAGGAGCAAAGTTGACAACAGCTCCTGAGAGGCTATCTGTTTTATTTATCACCTGTCAGGGCAGGGAGGAAAAGGGAACCAATCGCCTATAGGGCTCAGCAAAGCCTCCATAACATGCCCTTATTTAGAGAACATTCATGAGGGATACAAAGAGAATGTGTCTAGGAACAGTGTCTGCTTTCAGTACGATGACCATGTATATTATCATTTAAACAGAGTAAAAGGAGTTCCATTAATAATTATTCTAGCACAGCAGACATCCATCAGGACTGCCCCAGGCAAATCAAGGTCTATGGCCACCACAGTGATGAAGAGGCTAGGTAGAACTTTAATTTTGCCAGAAGACTGACAGACTGGATTCCAAGCTCTTCATATTAGAATATTAGAATAAGCAAAACAGAGATCTTTAGAGCTCAAACAGCTTAATCTTTCCGTTTTGCAAATGCAGCTAAAAAAGGGAAAGAAACTTTATTAACAACTGTAGAACTGCAAAATCGCCAAGATCAAAGTCTTTCTGGTATTGTTGGTTCAGCTAAGAGCCTGGGACTCCAGTTTCCCAATTCCTGCAATCTATTCCTAGAAAATTATGGTATGCTCTGCCTATTACGTTCATTTGAAAAAAATACACTCAAGTATCATATCCTGAGCTTACTACTCACCCTCATTCTTCAGATCACAATGCCTGAGAAAAAACTGTACTTATCTAAAGGAAGACCCACACAGCCAGCCAACAGATCATTTCATCCATAGGTACTCATAAAATAACGTGTTGACCCTATTTCCCCAACTTTATACAGAACATATGTCACTAATAATAATAATAGCGTATAATAATCCAGATCTATCCATCTAACAGTAGCCTCTGCTTTGTATTAGCCAGATATAAAAATAGCGCTAATAATCCAGATCTATCCATCTAACAGTAGCCTCTGCTTTGTATTAGCCAGATATAAAAATCAGGACTCATATACACACGAGTGCATGCTTGCTTGTGCATAAAGCAAAGCGCACAGATGAACCCAACTCACAGCCCTGAGGGAAGCAAGTCTACCAGGACCTATACAGAAGAGACCACACGCAAGTAAGTGAGAGGCTTCCTGGGGAGATGCATGTGTTGAGTATAAAGAAGAGCAGTGGAGGAGGGCTGAATACGCCCTTCAAGACCACCACTCCGAAGGATTCCAGAAAAGCATGGTGCTCAATCTGCTGCCTTTCGACCAGCCAGGATCCTTCTTTCTCTGCAGAAATTTGGACTTACTTCGTCTGCGATTTCCTGTTGCTAAATTCTTTTGTGCTCATACCCAATCTCTAATAAATCTCTGCCCCTGTCATTCCAGATCTATGTTTCCATTCTGCTAGAAAGGAATTAGGAAATTAACTTAAAAAACAGGATGCTAAGAGGGAGTATGGGCCAAGGTGATGCTCTCTGCCATTCTAGGTCTTGGGTGCTACTTAATCTCTTACCTGCGACCCCTGGTCTGTTCTGGAATTAGCCTCTCTCTTACCTCTGGGTTCCAGGTTTTCCCTCTCCCTCCCAGACTGTGGAAAGAGGGAAAGAGTAAGTAGAAGGGAGTAAAAGTCAAGGAGGGAATAAGGACAAATGGAAGCAGGAAAAAGGAAATAACTGAGAAAAGCAGAGGTAAATGTACAAATTTTTAAAAAGGAAAAGTCCAAATTACACATTCCTGAGCTGGACATCCACCCTTAGTAAATTTCTAGAACAAATGATTTACAGATGGTTTTTGAATAAAAAGAAAAAAGAAACTCTCAGAGAATCTTTCCAGTTTGACTACAGATGCTACCAACGTTTTCCATCTGCCATTTCAGCAGCTCCATAAAGGTTGTTCTCAACTGTGGTATGGTGGAGAGTAAGCATCATTCTCAAATACAATCTGATCAGTGATTCCAAGCCAGGCCACTCTGCTGCGGGCAAGGACAAAATACGCTATTATCTCCTCAGCGTCACACAGCAAGCAATGCATTGCTTTCGCCAGTATTATTTAGGCGATTTTATAGAAATCTACCATCCTTTTTTAATTTAATTTTATTTTTTTAAAGATTTTATTTATTTATGTGACAGAGAGACAGCCAGCGAGAGAGGGAACACAACAGGGGGAGTGGGAGAGGAAGAAGCAGGCTCCCAGCGGAGGAGCCCGATGTGGGACTCGATCCAGGAACTCGGATCAGGCCCTGAGCCGAAGGCAGACGTTTAATGACTGCGCTACCCATGAGCCCCTACCGTCCTTTTTTTAAACTCCTTGGGCCACTTAGGTTTCAAATTCTGATGATTTTAGAAAGAGAATACTGTGCAAACATAACATACTGTTTGACTTGGGGCAGTAACTCAGTCAAGCATATTAATTTTTGAACAAAATATACACACGTTCACACTGAACAGTACAAAAACTATTGTTTCATTCAAGTTCAGATCAGGTTTGGCTGTCCAACGAGGCTCACCAAATCCAAGACTTATAAAAACTTTTGGTTTGGGGATTTTTTAGATTTTGGCATCACAGACAAGAGATTATGAAGCTGTATTTATTCTTAATACTCTGAAATGGCTGATGAACAAAGAGAATATTGTATTATAATTTTTAAGGGAAATTGCCCACTTTTAGGTATCCCTTTCTTTGATGTTCCTATCACTATTCTTGGTTGATGACAAAAATACATTTAAAATTTTCAATACCATGATTTACTAAGCCTGGGTTACCCTGAGACAGAAGGGTAGAATATGAACAGCACACACTGGGGCTACTTGGATAAAGTCCTTGTCTAGCACATGGTAGACACCATAGAAGGGTTAGGCATTGTCATTATTCAGCTCAGAGTGGACCTCAGGTCCTCAGCTCGACATCAAAATAGTGACCATTAGGATTCAGTCTTACACATGATACTGAATCCCCTGGAATTATTTGGAGAAACGAAGAAGAGCCTGCTGCTCCAAAGAGCATTTTTCCACTGGCTGTTAGAGACTAACATACTTCTTCATAATGACCCTTGCTCAAATGCATAATCCTTGGAAGAAGTCAAGCTCCCATGGGACTTAAAGTATCAAAACTAAATTTTTCCAAGACATAAGAAAGAGGACATGATGAAGTCCCATAAATTCATTTTATCTTTTGTTTCTCTTGCCTTTGGGGATGTATCATGAAAAAGGTTGCTTTGGCCGATGTCGTAGAGGTTGCTGCCTATGTTCTCCTCTAGAATTTTGATGGATTCCTGTCTCACATCGAGGTCTTTCATCCATTTGGAGTTTATTTTTGTGTATGGTGTGAGAGAGTGGTCAAGTTTCATTCTTTTGCATGTAGCTGTCCAATTTTCCCAGCACCATTTATTGAAGAGACTGTCTTTTTCCCACCGGATGTTTTTTCCTGCTTTATCAAATATTAGTTGCCCAAAGAGCTGAGGGTCCATTTCTGGGCTCTCTATTCTGTTCCATTGGTCTATGTGTCTGTTTTTGTGCCAGTACCATGCTGTCTTTGTGATCACAGCTTTGTAGTACAGCTCGAAATCCGGCATTGTGATGCCCCCAGCTTTGTTTTTCCTTTTCAACAGTTCCTTGGAGATTCGGGGTCTTTTCTGGTTCCATACAAATTTAAGGACTATTTGTTCCAGGTCTTTGAAAAATGTCCTCGGTATTTTGATCGGGATAGCATTGAAAGTGTAGATTGCTCTGGGTAGCATGGACATTTTAACTATGTTAATTCTTCCGATCCATGAGCATGGAATATTTTTCCATCTTTTTATGTCTTCCTCAATGTCTTTTAAGAGTGATTTATAGTTTCTAGAATAAAGGTCCTTTACGTCTTCATCAAGATTAAAAGTTTCTGCACAGCCAAGGAAACAGTCAGAAAAACTTAGGGGCAGCCCACGGAATGGGAGAAGATATTTGCAAATGACACTACAGATAAAGGACTGGTATCCAAGATCTACAAAGAACTTCTCAAACTCAATACACGAGAAACAAATAAACAAATCAAAAAATGGGCAGAAGATATGAACAGACACTTTTCCAATGAAGACATACAAATGGCTAACAGACACATGAAAAAATGTTCAAAATCATTAGCCATCAAGGAAATTCAAATCAAAACCACACTGAGATACCACCTTACGCCAGTTAGAATGGCAAAAATAGACAAGGCAAGAAACAACAAATGTTGGAGAGGATGTAGAGAAAGGGGATCCCTCCTACATTGTTGGTGGGAATGCAAGTTGGTACAGCCACTCTGGAAAACAGTGTGGAGGTCCCTTAAAAAGTTAAAAATTGAGCTACCCTATGATCCAGCCATTGCACTACTGGGTGTTTACCCCAAAGATACAGACGTAGTGAAGAGAAGGGCCATATGCACCCCAATGTTCATAGCAGCAATGTCCACAATAGCTAAATCGTGGAAGGAGCCGAGATGCCCTGCAACAGATGACTGGATTAAGAAGTTGTGGTCCATATATACAATGGAATATTACTCAGCAATCAGAAAGAATGAGTTCTCAACATTTGCTACAACATGGACGGCACTGGAGGAGATAATGCTTAGTGAAATAAGTCAAGCAGAGAAAGACAACTATCATATGATTTCTCTCATCTATGGAACATAAGAACTAGAATGATCAGTAGGGGAAGAAAGGGATAAAGAAAGGGGGAGTAATCAGAAGGGGGAATGAAACATGAGAGACTATGGACTATGAGAAACAAACTGAGGGCTACAGAGGGGAGGGGGGTGGGGGAATGGGATAGACCGGTGATGGGTAGTAAGGAGGGCACATACTGCATGGTGCACTGGGTGTTATACACAACTAATGAATCATCGAGCCTTACATCAAAAACCGGGGATGTACTGTATGGTGACTAACATAATATAATAAAAAATCATTATTAAAAAAAAAAAAAAAAAGAGGACATGAGTCTTGGGTCCTTAGGATCATGCCAAAATCAAAGAGGGACAGTGGGAAATTCCACATTCAATTCTTCCCCCTACACAGTCCTGCTGAAGGCCAAAGGCTAAGCATCCAAGCACCTCTGAGCCTCAGTTTGCTCAGGTATAAAACTAGCCTCACTGTCCTAGTGATGGCACTGAAACTAAGGTTGATAAAGCACTTACCCAACGCAACACAGCAACAGATTAATTTTTCTTACACAAGCCATTGCTTTCAGACTTAACTAGTTTTTCTTACCCAGTAATATACAATTAATAAATGCTGGAGCTGAAATTCCAACCCAAATTTTCTCATTCTAGGTCCTTTCTGCTGCTTACTATGACAGAAAGCATCCCCCCAAAAAGCTGCCTGAGCATCAGACAGGGAATCTCTCTACTCGAGACTGGACGAAAGAGGAACACAGGAGAAGCTAAAAAAGAGTAGGTCAGTAGGGCCTTTGCAATCAAAAAGACATGGGGTTGTATGGCCACAGACAAAATACTTACCATGGTTAATTTGCCCATAATATTGGGGTAAATAATAATTACCTGTTATGAGGACTAGATGAGTTGACCTATATAAAATTTTGGCAGAGCTTGCAACATGTAGGTGTACCAAAAATAGACTCCCTTCCTCCACTTTTCCCTGATTGTCAAAAACAGAGTCCTATTTCTGTCTAGCTCACCTATGTTCCTTCCCTAACATCAGTCAGAGTTCAGACAACATGGGGGGTGATTACCAAGAAAGGACAAAAACAACACAAAAAGAGAGAGTGGATATGGTGGGGTAGAGAGAAGCACAGCCTTTCACAGACGACCAACAACGAGTCCAATAAAACAAATATGGCAGCACCTTCTTATTCATGGGGGATGCATTCTCAGACCCCCAGGAGATGCCTCAAACTCTGGACAGTGTAAAACCCTATATATATTACATTTTTCCCTATACATACATATTTATATTAAGGTTTAATTTATAAATTAGGCACAGCAAGGAATTAACAAATAAAAGAGAAAAATTCTAACAATGCCCTGTAATAAAAGTTATGTGAACATGGTCTAAGTATCTTATGGGGTTATGCCTGCCCTTGACGTAGTGTTGAGCTACCACTGACCTTCTGATGGTAAGTCAGAAAGAGGATCATCTGCTTCTGGACCATAGCTGATCCCAAGTAACTGAAACCATGGAAGCGGAAATGCAAGACAAGTGGGAACCACTGCAACTCCTGCCACTGGAAGAGGGTACTGCTGAGTCTCAAGAGGAAGCAGGTGAGAGCCTTCTGACATCTTGCACCACTAACGAGGTCACTGGCCTTTCAGGGCTCCTTACTTATACAACACCAAGATGCATGCCCTCTCTCCCCTTGGCCCTGACTTTGTCAGAAATGTCTGACCCATTCACAACACCCGCTATAGGACCCAGAAAGATGCTGTGACACAAAAAGGAGGTTTGGAGTTCAGAGGATACTCTGCTCATGATTGCCAAGTCCTAGTCTGTCAAGGAGACATCTCAGGTCCTGACTCCACAATGAAGAGCATCAGCGGTCTCCTGGCAGCCAGCAGTGCTGCAGTGGCTACTTGCCAGTAATCCAAACACACAGCAGGGAAAATACCAGGGAGGACAATACTTGGTGGTTACCAGGTTGGACTCTTGATTAAACCAATGGCTAGGATTCAATCTAGCACCGTGTCATGTACCAGCCTGCCCACATTCCCCACCCAGTGCCCTGCAACCAACACACCCTTACTCACATGCCCACGTGGCTGCTTTATGTACTGTAAACAGAATGGCCTAAACAGGAGGACACGATCAGTATTGCAGAACCGTATCCGACTCCCTTTCCCCACCAAATATCCAAATAATTCAGGGGTTTTATTCAAAAAGCGGTAGGGTAAGTATCAAAGTAAGATAATCAGGACTGGTCATTAATTTGAAAATAGTGCTGATAAATCCATACAAATAATTATTAACTGGCCAGAGACTCTACAGATAGGACCCTGCCTCTAAAGGTCAGCAGTTTATGAACACAAGATGCTACTATTACAAAGACAGAATAATAAGGACATAATGAGTAATTATGAAATGCAAATAGAATAGTGCAGTAAATCAAAAATATAAACCCCCTAAAGGGAGTTTATATACTTTGGGGGACAGCTCGACAGAAAATGGCAAAAATCGTAACAGAATTCCTTCTGCTCCACGAATAAGTGTTATATAAAACTGAATTTTAACACTTTAAATATCTACCCATCCAGTTTCATCGGCAACGTTTCAAAGGCATGTGCTTTCTTACCATGTTTAACAGAACCTACTATACCTACCTTAGCCCCACCTGACCTTTAGAGAGTTATAGTCAGGACCACCCTCATGAGTTATGGAGATGGGCAGGGCCCAGCCTCCTCTGTGGGAATATATTCTTTCCCCAAGTTCCCCCCCCCCCCAAGTGTGCTTCTCCTAGAAGTGCTCTTCCTCTTCCATTCTGTGTATGGTCTCATGAAATACAAGGCTGAACTATGGATCTCACAAATTACTTTTAAGTTACCTGAAACTAGGTAACTCAAAAGGCCAAAGTCAGGGAGTATAGGCCTTGGGGGAGGGAAAAGGTCTTTAAAAAAGAATATCTAAGAACTCAAAGGTCTCCCCTCCATATTGCCAAAATGTGGTTCTTGGAGAGACCCAAACACAAACTCAAGTTGTGTTTGGACAGGTCAGGGGAGAATACCTAACATCACAACCTAGACACACACTAATAAAGGCTGGCCCTGGAGACAAAACTGATGGGTCTACGGGAAGAGGGTGTATCTGGACGATATGCAGGGCCAGTGATCATCTATTTCAGTGACTATTCAGAGGAACTATCCACACCACCCGCTGCAGACCCTCGTCTTCCCATCTCTCCCTGAATTTCCCTCACTTCAGGATGTCATCATGATTCAGACTCTAACTTTGCTTCCAGGCCTGCTTTGATGAATGCCTGCTCCTTCCATGCCTGTGACATAAATCTTGCCTGTGGCTGTGACAAGTTCTGACATTTGGCCACCTGTTGAGGTCAGGTTCTCCCAGAAGCTGACCCATAGCCAAGGGTTTAAATGGAAGTGATTTATTAAGCAAGTGTCCTCAGGAGACAGCAGTAAAGGAGTGGAAGGATCAGGATAAGGAAGAGGAAGAAGTCAAGCACATCTCAGCCTCAGCCTGATCCCGTGGGCAGCTCTGGAGTATAAATCACACGTCAGAGTTTGTCCCACTGTGAGCTCAAGGAGGTAGGTGTTAGTACTCCCATAGCAGCCAGCCACTGGCTATGACCCAGGTTTCAGGATTGGGGTGGTGACATGAATTCCCAGACACTTTCTGTGCTTCACAGAACCAAGGTGTTTCCAATACCCAAAGGTAACTCTCCCAAGGTTATAGGTACCAGCTGCTAGCAGCAACCTGGGAGGTGAAGCTGGGAGGTGGGCTTACAGATCTGCTATAAGGGACATCTGAGAAGACAATAAGAGTCCCATACACCCCTTAAAAGCATCATTCCATGAGCATTTATTCAGTAAATTCATAGAGTTGTATAAAAAAAAATGGGTCAGTTATTGATATATAAATTGTGCCGTGATAAGGGAGAAACAGATGAGAGCAGGTGGAGACAGTATATGGGCTAGTTTTTGGAAAATGTCAACACGAATGGGAAAAGAAGAAATGGATGGTATCTTAAGAGGGAAGTGGGACTCTAGTGAGAGCATTTTTTAAATGGAAGAAATAATGGGATTTTACATGCTATTTTAAACAGGTGTACCAGGCCTGGGTGGCTCAGTTGGTGAAGCATCTGCCTTCGGCTCAAGTCATAATCCCATGGTCCTGAGATCCAGCCGGGCAACAGGCTCCCTGCTCAGCAGGGAGTCTGCTTCTCCCTCTGCCCCTCCCCCGACTCATGCTTGTGCACTCTCTTTCTCTCTCTGAAATAATTTTTTTTTAAATAAAGACATGGTGGAGAAGAAAAAATTATGATGCAGGAAGAAAAAGGGAGAATTGCTAAGTAATTATTTTAAAATGGCAAATATTTGCTGAGCCCATACAGTATGTCAGATGCTAGACTATATACTGCGGATCCTATTTCATGTATTCCCTTATTGCTTGTTCCCCAGGAAATAGTTTATTGTACATATCCAATTGCTAGACAAAAGTAGGATTCAGAGAGGTTAAGTAGATTACCCAAGGACACACAGACAGTAGGTACAAGAGTTAGACTTCAATCTCATCTCTCACTCCAAAGATGTTCTTTTTCCTAAGACTCCAGCCTATCTTAATTAGTCACGGACTTGAATCTTCCATACACTAAGCACATCGTACCATCTAAGATAGAACAGGACCTAACCTTATGAAATCAGTAACTGTGACTTTCTTCAGGAACCTGAGTCAGCAAGTGATACCCACACTAGTCCACCACTAAAGTGCACTGGATGTGGATATGAAATATTAAAGCTGAAAAACCCTGAGATGAAGCATCCAGAAAGTATGCTGGAGTTTTCCACAAAGTTTCATGGCATCCACTATTCCACCCAAGAAGCGTATCCTTCCAATTTGGACCCTAATGAAGATAGTTTTTCCTCCAAGAGGGTGAATTTTAAAAACTACCACAGAATATAAAAGACAACTAAATGATGCAGGCCTGAGCAGAACTGGGCTGTAGGGTGGAGTTCCACACATAGAGAAAACCGTCACAACCAGTGACAGGCACTTTGCTGAGCATGTTGAAATGATCAAGGGATCTCTAAGACTATCATTTGAAAGAACTCCATTCATAGAGTAAATGTTGGCAATTGCAGATTCACAAGTTAGAAATTTCTCATTAATTGTGATCTAGAAGTCTATACCAAAAAGTAAAATTTCTGCATGCTTTGATAGTCACAATAATGGCTCCCCAAAGATCTCTACATCTTGATCCCCAGAACGTCTGAATATGTTACCTTGAATGACAAAACAGTTTTTGCAGGTTGATTAAATTAAGGGTCTTGAAATAGGAAGTTATTCTGGGTTATATGGGTGTGGTTGATGTAATCACAAGGGTCCCTATGAGAAGGAGTCACAAGGGTCAGAGTTAATGATTGAGAAATGCTATGCTGTTAGCTTTGAACATGTAGTCAGGGGCCATCAGTCAAGGAACGACGGTGACTTCTCTACAGTGAAAAAGGCAGGGAATGGATTTTCCCCTAGAGCCTCCAGAAAGTAATACAGCTCTGCCACCACTTGTATTTTAAACACAGTAAGACCCATTTTTAGATTTCTGACCTTCAGAATTATAAGAGAATAAATCTGTGTTGTTTTAAACCACTAAATGTGTGGCAATTTGTTACAGCAACAAGGGGAAACCAATATGCTCGGCACAGAACAAAAACAGCTGGAGACCTAGAGAAAAATATCAACAGATGTGAAAGGTCAATTTAAATAAAAGACAATTCTATTGGCCCAAGCTGAAGAGAAATTTATTTATTTATTTTAAGGATTTTATTTATTTATCGACAGAGATAGAGACAGCCAGCGAGAGAGGGAACACAAGCAGGGGAAGTGGGAGAGGAAGAAGCAGGCTCATAGCGGAGGAGCCTGATGTGGGGCTTGATCCCATAACGCCGGGATCACGCCCCGAGCCGAAGGCAGATGCTTAACCGCTGTGCCACCCAGGCGCCCCTGGAGAGAAATTTAAAATACCAGTGCCTAAATGAAGAGAGTTAAGGTCTTCACTTCAAGTCCCTTAACCGCAGAGCCTGGGACAAGGACTTGAGTGCTTATGTATCAAGTGATACCAGGGAATAGAAGTGAGAGGGCAGGGAAAAGTGAAAGTGGACAGGAAGAGGAAACAAAAATCAAGGTCATTGCTGAAGGCCAGGGTAGCCACTGGGACCTCTGAAAACCACACAACATGCTGTCTAGAATTAACCATCCAGAGTAAGGAGGCTGGGGCATTGCCCCACTGCTTCCAGTCCCCGACTAGGTGAGGATTAACTTCTCCCATCCAAGAAGGCTGTGAGCCTTTGGAGAATTCCCTAAAACAGAAGGTAAAAAGATATAAAGTGCATATTAGAGAATCTGACCTTGTGGAGAACTACTGTCCACAGCTGTGGCTGAAATCAGAGGTAAGTCAAGGGTATGTGATGCGGGGCATCAGATGAATTCGCTACAGTTAGTGTGCTGCAAACACAGCGAGTTCTAGGAAATAAGCTTAAAAAATTATAAACCCACCAAAAGACAGAAGGTCAAAGAAATAAATAGGCATTATTTCAAAGAACACAAACAATAGACACTTGAAAAAAAATGGTAGCGCATATAAGTATTGGAAGAAATGTAAATGAAAACAATGAATAACCTCCTGGCTATCAAACTGATACTTCTATACTTGTGAAGAGTATAAATTTTACCAGCTTCTCCAGGAGTTATTTTTGCCTTATGTATTAAAAGAATTGAAAACATGAATTCTCTTTGAATCAGCATTACCAGTTCTAATAATTTCACCTAAGGAAATTAACAACATATTTAATACTGAAACACCCTAAAATAGGGGATTGCTTAAATAAATCTTAGTGTAAAAATATAATGGGGTATTAGCCATTATCATGTAGTAACTATTTTTAGAAGTGAAAATATATTCACAACTTACAAAATGAAATATCTAAGTTACAAATAGAAGGCATCCATGGAGTGATTCAGTTTTCTCTAAAAATATTTTTTATCTGAAACTACATTTCAAGTTTTTCAGAAGTAATTTTCTTTGGGATTTGTTTTATTTGCCAATATATTCTACACACAGCAGTTATTTCTTTTGTAATACAATTCAAATTAGGATTTCTAAAAGGGAATCCCACATTACAGTATTTGCAGTCTGTTTTGTAAAATGATTCTTAAGGTCACTGGGTAGTAAAACCTATAGTTAGTAGATACTTGATGTTCTCAGAATGTATGTCCCGGGACAATGGAAGATTTGGAAATTTAAAAATGGTCTAGACATTTAATTCTCCTAATACTATTGATTATCACAATAAAAATGTAAGTGGCTCCCTTAGATCCTTGATAACTCTATGGGCTTTAAAATTAGAAAAATGCATTTTGAGCACAAAAATCATACTGCATCAGTGCTCTAGGACTCGAAATAAATGTTTATGATCAAGAAACTCAAGCAGTGACAACTTGGAGCATACAGTAGGATGAAATTAGACGTCTGGAGTTTATCCAGGTTCTTCCAATCCTACTGCATGTGAAGAAACAAAAATGTGGATGGTGGGTGGTCAGCCAAGCTTTGTCACTCATAGGACACAACTGTCTTTTCTCTAACTTGATTCAAATCCGTGCAGAAAGCCAAGTTCTACTGTCATGTTCATTAGACTCAGTCATTCTCAACAAATAATTGTACTGTTGGTATTAGGTCCTAAAATAAAGCATCCACCATGTGAGTATTAATCTTTTCCCCCCTCTGATGTTCTGACATCTGGAGCCCTGATTATGGAGAGACTGCTTCCTCCAGGCCTAGCTAATTCCTACTGTAAACACTTGCTAGGAACACACTTTTCATATGCAAACTAACCAACCCAAAGCCCACTCTCACCCTCCTCTACGGAGCTCTTACAGGGCAGAACTAATATTCCCCTGCCCTAAACAGCCCAGGACCAGGTATCAGGCAACTAGGAACAAGCTCTATGCTCTATGACCTGCTTAAAACATTCATTTACTCAATCCTAAACCAGTTTACCTTGCCTCGCCCATTCCTTCCCTCTAAGACCAGAATGAAGGTTCTTGCCCATTCTTCCCCTGGCTCCCTCTGCCACCTGACCCACCCTGGGGCCTCCTCCTATGGATGGCCCTGAGTGGTGCGGTGTACACCCTCCTCTTGCAAACTGTGAGTCACAGACTGTCTTCTCAAAGGCAATCGTCTCATCATCTGTGGCCTTACATTTTAAAACAATATATGGCTGCAGACAGCACCTGTTGATGAGTCTGGAGCAGACAAGTTCAAGCAAGCAGCAATGCCACCTGTCACGTGAACTATCGAATTCCTGTTTGATGTGCTACATATTTCATATGGACTTTCTAACAGTTTTTCTTTTCTTCAATGTTGAGAAAGGTTTGAGAGGTCAATGGTAATATTTACGAAGAAAGAAGGGTCCCTGAAAACCAATGAGTTAAAGGTTTTAATGGGTCTGCTACACTGTCAAGGCTAATTGGTTCTGTCTCACCTTTGGTGCATTTGCCTGTTCAGAAATTACTTTTGTGGCTGGTGCTACAGGCTGCTGCACAGCCAGGAAGCGAGCTGGACTCACCCGGCTGTCAAAGCCCCAGTACGGCTTCTGCCACCAGCATCAAGACTGCGCCTGCTCTGCCTGCACCAGCCCCTCACTGTTTCCCACAATGATGCCCAGAATACCCACAAGAATATTTGGTCAAGTTATAGATACCTCCAAAATACTGATTTTCTTTTCTCTGAAGAAAACGTCACTTTCTGCACCATAAATTCACCTGATTCCAGCCTCAAATGAGAGAGAGAAGGGTGGCTAATAATTAAATTGTTCTGGTTTGGTGCAAAAGTCTGGGTTCATCCACTTGACTCCACTGTAAAATGTATCAAAGCTGGTCATATGGGGAGCAGCAGCCTCTCAATAATTGATAGTTTTATTAAGTATTCCCTAGACTCGGGATTCTTTGCAGCAATCCTGCTAATCTCTGTATTCCTGGGAAACTCTTACATGGGATCAGGGCCTTGAACTACAACCTCTTCATAATGTTTCCTTCATCCCTCAGTGGCAACCCAGGATCAGCTCAACTCTGTTTCTTGTGCCTGGGACTGTACTGTAATTCTCACCTGTTCTTAACAAACTTCAATAACTACTTTCCAGTTCATTTATAAATTCTGTTTATATGTAATTCATCCCTGTGTTCATATGAATCTGTGAGTTTGTCAAAATTAATGAATTTTTCCTTCCTTCTGGCTTAGAGAAAAAGTCATGTGAACTACAGGGTCAGGACTAAGAATGCCTGTCCCCAGATCTTGCCTCTGCCACTGAGTAGCTGTGTGACTTCAAGCAAGCTGCTCAAGTTCCCCATGCCTCAGTTTCCTCATATGTCAAATGGGGATATTAACAAAACTTGACTCATGGTTTTTATTTGTTCGGGGAGAGTTTAAAGGAAGTAATATACTTAAACCATTTGAAACAGTGTCCCTGGGCACCTGGGTGGGGCAGTCGGTTAAGCACTCGACATGGTTTTGGCTCAGGTTATGATCTCAGGGTCGTGAGATCAAGCCCCTCATCGGGACTCACGCGCAGCACAGAGTCTGCTTAACATTCTCTCTCTCTCTCTGCACCTCCCGCTAGGGCTATCTCTCGCTCAAATAAATCTTTAAAAAAATAAAAATTAAAAATTAAAAAATAAAGTGTCTAGCTTCCAATACATGTGAACTACTCATCACTGTTGCCTAACTCCAGGCCATCTTATAAGACCTAGCTTACTCTGCATCTACTGCATCAACAGTACTCAAGCCTTGTGTACATAGGAAAGGTTTGAAAATCCTGTGTAAAGAGCAGATCCCAGGCTCTTGCCCAGAGAGACTGATTGAGTAGGACTGGATATGTCCTAGGAATCTGCATTCTTAACACACATTCCAGGTGTTATAAAGGTGGCCCGCACCACACAGGACAGCTCTGTTCTATTTATGCCATCTCTCTTTTTTTTTAATTAATGATTTTTTATTATGTTAGTCACCATACAGTACATCCCCGGTTTCCGATGTAAAGCTCGATGATTCATTAGTTGTATTTATGCCATCTCTTAATTACCACTTGTACACAGATCAGCCTTGCTATTCTGAATTCCCAGCAGCTGGAGCTTGGGGTGGACTGCCTTATGCTTCATGTTTAACTTTTATCATCAAGTAAGATTATAAATTACTTAAAGAGAGGGATTTTATGTTCTTCAGCTTACTATCCTCCATAGCAGAGAACAGTGTCTTTCTTACACCAATGTAGGATATAAATTAGTTTTGTGATAGATTGATCATTGAATCTTAAAGCCTCAAGTGCACAAACCCGAATCTCCTAACTGAATTCCATTCAAACAAACAGCAGCAGACTCGACTCTTCAATATGGTCTTAGGGCATTACTTCAGTTGCTCTAAAAACAGTTATTTAATATGCTCCAATTACATGTTGATTTTTTTTTTTTATGAGAAGGTTGTGAGTTAAATCATGATTTCTATTAGGCTGCAAATGTTTTTCAGAGTAGTTTAAGGTCCCTGAGCAGTATTCTCAAAATAATTTAGGTAAGTTTGAATACCGTGACCCAGAAGTAACAACTTGAACATGACCTAAGATAACTGTGGTTTTCCATAACCTAAATGCCATATTCTGCTGTAGCATGTCTAATAAATGTGAAATCATGGATTCTTAGCAAAGTTAAGAAAAAAGATCTTCACATCCATCCAAACCCATCTGCGTACACTAGTCAGAGGACTACTTTGAGCACAGCTCAGCGGTGCTCGCTTTGGCAGCACATATACTCAAATCGAAATTATACAGAGATTAGCGTGGCCCCTGCACAAGGATGACCATAGAGTTCAGTGGCTGCACAGCAGAATCACCTGAGAAGCCTTAAAGAATACTGATGCCCAGATCACATCCCAGACCAGTGAAATAAAAATCTCTAGTGGTGGGACTGGAAATATCAATAGCTATGAAAGCTTCTCAGGGGACTGTAGCGTGCAACAAGGTTAAGGACCACTAGGCCCACTTGACGAGAAGCTCTCCAGCTTGGTAAGCATACATATCCAAAGCCCAGCCCTAAAGATATGCAAAAAGTAGAGAGATTTTCAAAAGCCCCCATGGTGATTCTGATTTACAGTGAGCAGTAAAATCCATCAAAGTCCCCCATTTTAGAGATGAGAATTAGGGACAAAGAGATGGTTCCTAATCTCTCCTGAGTGGAAAAGTATGTTTTGGGATACTATTCTCTGATGATTATTAACACTAAATTTGATGTAAATGATCTGTTTTATCCCTTCTTAACAGCAGCCTAGTTTTAGAAAACCAGGGGAAAATTAGTACACTGGAATATTCAAACAGGGGAGAAAGAATTTTCAAGGAATGTAATAGAAGAGTAAACCTGACATTAGAAAAACCCCACAGTTTTATTAAAGTTTCACTGAATAAATATATTTAAAGAAATTAGAACCTGTACCTGGTATATAAAAAGGACTATTTAAGTATTTGTTATATGGAATAATATGGGAGAGACTGCCTCCCCCCACACCCCCATAACATGCACTCGTCTAGGGAAAGTGCAAACAAGGCTGTCGTGCTACATATAGGTAACTCGGACTGTTGTCAGGAGCATGAGTCCAACAGACTACTTCACAGGGACCAAATTCAGCACACTGACTCTTTTTGAAAATAAAATTTTATTGGAACACAGTCACGCCTATTTATTTACATACTGTTTACGGCTGCTTTAGATTTTTTTTCTTTTAATTCCAGTGTAGTTAACATCAAGTATATTAGTATAAGGTGTACAATATAGTGATTTGAGAATTCTATACATTACTCGGGGTTCATCGTGGTAAGTGTGCTCAGTCCCCTTCATCTATCTCACCCACCCTTCTACCACCTCCCCACTGGTAACCATCTGTTTGTTCTCTACAGTTCAAAGTCTGGTTTTTTTGTCTTTTTCTTTGTTCATTTGTTTCTTAAGTTCCACACAGAAGTGAAATCATCTTTCTCTGACTTGTTTCACTTGACATTATACCTTCTAGATCCACCCATGTTGTTGTAAATGGCCAAATTTCATTCCTCTCTTTTGAGTAATATTACATTTTATGTATATACCATACCTTCTTTATCATTCACCAGTTAATGGACACTTGGGCTGCTTCCATATTTTGGCTATTGTAAATAATGCTGCTACAAACATAGGGGTACATATATTCTTTTGAATTAGTGTTTTTATATGCTTTGTGTAAATACCCAGAATTACTGGATAATATGGTAATTCAATTTTTAGTTTTTGAAGAAACTCCATATGGTCTTCTATAGTGGCTGCACTAGTTGGTATTCCCACCAACAGTGCATGAGGGTTCTATTTTCTCCACATTCTCATTAATACTTGTTGTTTCTCGTGTTTTGGATTTTAGCCATTCTGACAGGTGTGAGGTGATATCTCATTGTGGTTTTGATTTGCATTTCCCTGATGATGAGTGATGTTGAGCATCTTTTCACAGTCTGTTAGCCATCTCAATATCTTCTTAGGAGAAATGCCTGTTCATGTCTTCTGCCCATTTTTAAATTGGATTATTTGTTTTCTGGATATTAAGTTAAGATAATAGATAGATAGATAGATAGATAGATAGATAGATAGATAGATAGATAGATAGGATACTAACCCTTTATAGGACATGTCATTTACAAATATCTTCTCCCATTCTATAGATTGCCTTTTAGTTTTCCTGATTGTTTCCTTTGCTGTGCAGAAGCTTTTTATTATGATGTAGTCCCAATAGTTTATTTTTGCTTTTGTTTCCCTTGCCTCAGGAGACATATCTAGAAAAATGTTATGGCCAATGTCAGAGAAATTACTGCCTGTGCTCAATCCCAGTACCCTGAGATCACAACCTAAACTGAAGTCAGATGCTTAACTGACTGAGCCACCCAGGTGCCCCTCTGTACATTGATTTTGTATTCTGTGACCTCACTGATTGTCAGTTCTAGTATTTTTTTGTGGAGTCCTTGAGGTTTTCTATATAGTATTGTGTCATCTGCAAATTTACTTCTTTACGAATTTGAATTTTTTCCTTTTTCTTGTCTGATTGCTATGTCTAGGAATTCTAGTATTATGTTGAATAAAAGTGGCAAAAGTGGACATCCTTGTCTTGTCCCTGACCTCAGGAGAAAACCTCTCAGTTTTTCATACTGATTATAATGTCAGCCGTGGATTTTTATGTATTTATGTTGAGGTATATTCCCTCTAAACTTACTTAAGTGTTTTTTATCATGAACAGATGTTGGACTTTGTCAAATGCTTTTTCTACACCTATTGAAACAATCATAATGGTTTTATCCTTTCTTTTGTTTTTGTGAGCTTATGGCTGCTTTGACACAGAGGCTTTATGACCTGCAAAGCCTAAAATGTTTACTCATTGTCCAAAATTTGTGGAACGCTGATCTAGATAATTCTTCTATACTACCAAGATAAGAACAAAAGTATTTGTACTGAGCCTCATTTTTTATGCCTTTCCCATAATTATCTACCTCTGAGTTTTGTGCTTTTAAGTCAGATATATCCTAACATAAGAACAAATTAAAATATGCTAACATTAAAGTAAGTTATATTGGCAGAAACCACAGACCCTGACATTTTTTATAAGACTCAAGCAGACATATCGAATGGTTGGGATTCTATGAAATTGCTAAAAATGATCTCTCTTTAAGGTTAAAATAACATGAGACTATCCTTATGTTTCAATGTTAAACGAAAAAGTCCAACTCAACATTTTATAAAGTATGATCACAACTATGTGAAACAAACAAATTACACATTTTTTCACAGGAAATCTCTACAGAAAAACACATCAGAATGTGTTGGCTTTGAGTAACAGAAACATGACTTTTTTGGTCTATTTTTTATGTAGTAAACTCTCTATAATAAGCAGGCATTATTTTTATAATAAAAATAAACTTGATTTTTAAAATATGGAATATGAATTCTGTTTGTTTTTAAGTCTGAGAGCAACAATTTCTAGCACTTATGTGTTAGACATGGCATGTGATATTTAAGTGTCTCACAAACAAAAATGGTGCTACTACTAATGTGTCATATATGTACAACTCTGATGTTTACAAAGGTTTTTTTCCAGATACGTTATCTTACTTGGTTCTAACTACTTCAAAAAAACAAAACAAAAAAAAATTTAAAGGACCTCAATTACAAAAGTAGGATACCAATTCAGACTGTGTGAGAATTTTTCTTCTTTTACTTGAAGTCCTGAGAATTCACATTAAGGTATAGAGGGCCCTTGGAATTTCTTGCATCCTATTTGTTCACATTTCTGTAACAATGCAAGTTACATCAAAACGCCCAAATATTTTTGCAATGGCTTCCCAACCAGAGTGCAATCCTTTAAAGGCCCCGCATCAATAAAAATCACATTTAAGGCAAGGTGGCCATATAAAACTCTCTCAGGGCCTGACCATCTTGAAGGGCTTCCTACCATCCAGTGGAGCTTAATGGACCAATCACACTTCAGAGAAGCTGACAAAGATGAGCACACAAGTACACAGATTTCCTGAGTGGTTGGTAGGCAATCTTATATCTTATAAACCAGAATGAGCTCTTTAAAAAAGAGGTTTTTAAGACATAAATTTTATCGTTCACGTCCTCCAAGTTTTCCTTCCAGGTTCCTCTCTCATCTGCCTGCATTATCCCAGCACCAGTTCACTATCACCCTTTCAGCCACAGTAATTGTCCCATCCACCATTCTCAAGGGCCTTGCTTTCTGCTGTTGCTAACTGAATCTCTGCTAAGACATTAGTTGAAAAGAGCTTCCTGTTTTATCCAAAGAGATTTGCCTTTTGCTAGAGTGTTACTGAAGAACATAAAACCAAAAAATAATCATCTCTTCCTATTATAACCTCAAATTCATCCTTCTCTCTATTCAGCTTTACCTCTTCTCTTTCCTTGCTGTCTCCCCTACTCCACTTTCATAACCAGAACTAGATTATACTTCTTCAGGCATTTTGTTCCTCAGTTAAACCCACTCTTGTGATTCTCCCTTTCTTTCTAGAGGTATCTTTCTCCTCCTTCAGCTAGAAAAGCAAACTCATGGTAGCATGTTATTCAAGGCTTCCACAAGCTGAAATCAAATCTGTTTAGCAAAACTCCCCTGCTTCCACCCCCCACTCCCCACCTTGATTTTCATCTCTACCAAGAGCCAAGTGCCATTCATTGAATATACCTGATTCTGCCACGTGATGAGGTCCTGCAAGGGAATTTTCTTCTCTCAAACCTCTCCTCCCTTCTCTGAGAAGTGTTCCAATCTCCCCCAGGCAAAGTGAGCTGACTCTTCCCTTACACTACCACTTAACTCTTCACATAAGTCTACTATGCAACTCACTGTTTTCTACTGTAATTGGAAATTTACATTTCTATGGGTCGCATTTAATATGAGCTACTCAGTGTCAAGATCTCCATCTTATCCATATTGTATTCCATTGCTACCCTCATACCTCTATGCTTGCTCCTAGTAAAGAGCTGGGCACATACAATGGCCAAAATAATACTGAATTACTATGGAAAGAGCAAAAATTCATGAATGATTAATGACAGCACTTCAGCTGTCATAAGAGGCAACATAGCAGGGAATTTTTGGTTAGGCCACTGGACCTTCTGGGAAATTGCATCAACCAGTTGCCTTGCTATGTAATCATAATGGCTACAAGAGAAGTCAACTGCACAATAGTCTCTCTCCTTTTTAAATTAAAATCAAACGAGCTTGCACTTTGAATAACCAACTATAAAATTTAAGTTAAGTGCTGTAATTAAACAAACATTACAACCAAATTAATTTGGATTACGCAGAATACTTATTGGAATGTAGTTAATCAGGCATTAATATTGCTGGCAGGTCCAGTAGAGGAAAATAGGGCTCAGGAATATAAAAGATTACCATTTATCATATTTCAGGTTTGTCCTCACCCAATCTATGAGAGGGAGTTAAAAATACAGGAAATTTTACATGAAATTAAAAAGTGAAAAACCATTTTCCAAGCAAGCAAGAGTTACATTATGGTTAAGGTTATGATCTGACCAAGATAGAAAACCATCTGACCATTTCTGACATTGTATCTCCACAGCAACTGTAAATGTAATTAAATCTTATTTACCTATGCTTATAAATTATGATGAGCATAAAGAAATTATATATATATGTATGCATATATGTCTGTATGTATGTGTGTGTGTGTGTGTGTGTGTGTGTATATATATATATATTTTTATTTTTTTTTATTCCTGGCCTTGTAAAATTTACCAAGTCCCTACATATAGTAGGGGGACAGGACATGGGTTCTCCAACAATTCCAAAAACTAATTAGTAATGAAAACAAGTTTTCAGACTTAGGAGGCTAATACCCTGGTCTGTGTCGAAATATTTAATATTCCTGTGTATTGCAGATTTTTTTTCCAATTCAGTCTAAGAAACAACAGACACATGCATCATTAGGTTGTACAAGGAGATGATAAACAACATTGTTATGGTTCTGTGGTTGCTAGGTTGCTAAAGGCTCTAAAGTGGTAACTCTCATTATTTGACATAGACAAGTTGCTAAATGAGTCAAGGCAATTGTTGATGCCTGAAGTGGTCGAAGCGACCTACAGCATATTCCCCATCCCAAGAACTCTGTCTATTCCTCTCCCGGAGTACAGTCTGTCTCACTGTGCTCACTACCTGCAGATTCTCCTTATTCTAGCACATCCAGGCTTTCTTTCAGTACCATTTTCATCATACCATTCCTCTGTCAAGCAAAGGCACAAAATGGTTCCCAACCGTGTAAAAATAGAAGTCAAACTCCAAAATATGCCTTTCAAGCAATAATGCAGTCTATTCACAGTCATCTTTCCAATATTATAGTCATGAACGATACGATATCCTGGACAAACTTATCTCCGATCATAGCACGTGTATTCACACTTCCCCCCTTTTTCTGCCTTCATAGTTTCCATTTCTCTTACCATTCATTTTTCCCCTCATGTCTTTCCCATGAGCTTTTATTTTTTGGACTCTTCCTCCCCTTTGCGATTATCCCATCCTCCTAACTGGATATCAGGCATTCTCCAAAAGGCTTATAATACAGATGTTTGTGTTTTTATATTTTGACTTCTGAACTACGGTATAATTATTTTTAGGAAAGAAACTTTGTTGTACACACCTTTCAGAAAACCTAGGCAATCTAGGGTGCCTGGGTGGCTCAGTAGGTTAAGCATTTGCCTTTGACTCAGGTCATGATCTTGGGGTCCTGGGATCGAGCCCTGTGTCAGGCTTACTGCTCAGCGAGGAGATTGCCTCTCCTCCTCCCTCTGCCTCTCCCCTGCTTGTACTTTTTATCTTTCTCTCTCTCTCTCAAATAAAATCTTTAAAAGAGAAAAAAGAAAACCCACGCAATCTATCAGTGCATTTTACATAGTAGATCCTTGGCAGCTCCTTATTTTAGCATGTAAGTTAGGTGAAACTTAAAGGACATCTTTCCTCAAAAGACATCTTCTCACCTGCCCTGTTATGTCAGGCATTCCAGCCTTTAGTGGAAGCACTTCAACATTCTACTGATGGCAGATTTACTTCTTAAGTTCTTTCTTGTTTATACTAAGACAAATTCTGCTTTCCAGCACCTTTCAACTGAGGGACTTAGTTTTGTTTTTTGAAGTGACATAAACTAAGTCCAATTCATTCTGACAGTACTACAGTTACTTGAAGTTACCATGTCTCCCTGAAAATTTTTTCTTTCTTGTCAAATATTCTAATTCTATTATTCTTCATGTAATATGGTTTCTAAATACCCCAGTCATTCTTTTGGCTTCTTAGCTATTTATCATTTTTTTTCTCCTTATTTGTGGCCAGTCCAATCAAAGCACAGTACTCTAAATGTCATCCCATCAACGCATGTTTCAGTGGAACAGCTAATTTGCTTCACCTTGACATTTTATCACAAGTAATCAAGTCTGTTATTTAACATCACATCATAACCTTGGCTCAAATTAAAGAAATATCTATAAATATTTTCCACATTAACAACTTTTTATTTCTGTGTTTGCATCTTGAACTTGCATGGAGACTTGTTGCTGTTGGTCTCCTAATCTTTTTCTAGTCAACTCTCAAAGGGGAAGAAGATGTTGTATTGGAATTATTTTTCCCCATTCGAGAAATGTTAAAAATGTGGATATGAAAGTAGGGATTTTCTTCTAATGAATTCTAACCTGTCCTTATATTTCAAAGACGACCACTTAGAAAGGAAATGAAATGTATTCTGTGTATCTCCAGATGAAAAAAAAAAAAAAAAAGTATTGGTTTGGATTTAAATGAAAAAAAAAAAAAAGTTTGGGGCACCTGGGTGGTTCAGTCAGTTAACTCTCTGCCTTCAGCTCAGGTCATGATCCCAGAGTCCTGGGATAGAGTCCTACATCGGGTTCCCTGCTCAGCTGGGAGTCTGCTTCTCCCTCTGCCCCTTCCCCTACTCGTCCTCTCATGCACACTCTCTCAAATTCTTTTTTAAAAAAGTTTACTCTAAATGACTTATGAAAATTAAAATCATCCAGCAAAATGTGCTGTGCACCCACACCTCCCCCCTCTCCATCCCAACCAAGAGACTATCTTGTCACTGATTATGTTCTAACAGAAGTTGGTAGGCATCTCATTACTTAAATTCTCAAACTGGAGTGAAAATCTGTCTGGTGGAGAGGGGTATCAGAGGAGACCTATGTTGAGTTCTCAGAGCTCAGAAGCATGGACTGCAAGAAAGTTTGAAGGTAACTTGAAAGGATGTTCTCTACCAGCCCAAAAGCTACTGTGTAAACAGTGTTTGATAAGCATTACAAATGCCCCTCAGTAATCCATTGACCTTGCTGTATTTTGGTTTTCTTGGCTCTAATATAAGAAACACCCACGTGAACTGTTACTGCGCCCCCTTTTGAATACAAGACTCTAGAGTCTGTCACTTCTGTCTTTCCTTTTCTAAGTACATTTAAGCCATCTATTAAATAATTTCTTCTGAATGTTGATGGAGTCTCATTTTGAATAAAGATTTTGAACAAATAAACAGCCTTGTTTTCCTCCAATGGGAAACTGGAGATTTTGTCTTTTTATTGTATTGGTGATTAAAGAATTAAGTAATTTGATCATCAGTTTCTATGACAAAGCAAAGTTGATTCTTGAAGAAATGAATGCTTGGAAAAACCATGAACACCTGCCTCAGTATGTTTTCCCTTAGCTATTCTGACATTATCTTTCTGGACCAAATTGGCTCTAGGTCCCACTCAAGCTAAGCCTGAACAGAAGCATCTTAGGGTGTGTGTGTGTGTGTGTGTGTGTGTGTGTGTGTGTGTGTCAATCACAACATCTAATCATCAGAAACCATAATCTCGCACCCCCCACCCCCTTCTCAGTTCAGATTTTGCATTTGTCAAGTGACTGACTAAGTGTTAACAACTAGCAGATGGACTAGAAGGGCAGATGGGGCTCTCAGGAAAGCAGCTAAGAAGTGATTAAAATCACCAAGGATGGCACTCATTATTCCCCCTTTCAAAGGATGCTCTATTTTTCATACTGTTAACTCTCATTAAAACAGCAAAACAGACAACAGAAGTGAGGCAATCCCTGTTTTCTTTTTTTAAGATGACAAGGTACTTCGGAAATATTTCAGATAGAATTCATATGCTTCTATATTGATATCATGGCCTTCGCTAAGACTTTGGGAGGCTCCTTAAAATAGTTTCTTTTTTTGAAAAATTTTAGATCTGTCAACTCACTTCTACATATACTGGGTGTCTACACCATTATTTGGTATGTGTGCATGAGTCAGGCCCTATGCTAAGTGCTACAGTGAATAGCAGTACAACTTCCCCAAACACATGCATTACCCCCCTTGGAGTGGTAACAGACACATCTACATCAATATACCACTCCGAACATTCAGTTTGGCAAACCGTACACTTATCACAGCACTGCTCTTTCCTACATTTCTGGGTCACCTCCTTATGAAATGCTTTCAGAATCAGATTAGTAGCTCCAAAAGAAAATCTGCCTCATTATTTTGTAGGTAAATCTTATTTTTGATCCAAAATAGTTTTGCTCAGCTTGATTATCAAACCTGTTGATAAAAGACATTTGACTGGTAACAGGACCTATATTTCTATTATTGAAGATATTTAAAAGAATATATGGTAAGAAATAAAGAACATATAAAGGAGGTGCTTTGGCAAAACATTAAGCACCTGTGGTAGGAACCATAATACCCTCCCAAAGAGATCCACGTTATAATTTTTAGGACCTGTGACTATGCTACCTCATACAAAAAAGGGGACTTTGCCAATGCAATCAAGGATCATGAGATGAGCTGATCATCCTGGATTATGTCAGTGGGCTCAGTATAATGATGAGGGTCGTTAAAATAAGGAGGTAGAATCAGAAGAGTAGATGTGATGATAAAATAAGTCAGATTTGAAAATGTTATACTGCTAGCCTTGAACATGGAGGAAGAGGCCACTACCAATGAGTTCAGGTAGCCTCTAGATGCTTGAAGATGAAATCATTCCCCCCTTCAAAAAGAACACAACCCTGCTGGTACCTTGATTTTAGGACTTCTGACCTCCAGAAATATAAAGTAATATGTCCATGTTGTTACAAGCCACTACACTTGTGACTATAGGTTACAGCAGTAATAGGAAATAGCACTAAAAATACTAAATGCTAATATCAGCATTCAAATACATTTTATCAGCTATGAAACTGGTATAACAGTGGTATTATGACCTACATGCCAGTTTAAATTGAAGAGTAAAAGTTTGCTGGTATGCTGTGTTGATGATTCCAGAAGCCATACCCTGATTTAATGGGACGGAGTATACTTCTTGATTAGAAATGTCTTCAGTAAAAGTAGGGCTGGGAATGGTGGTGTTTATCCGCCACACATTGGACATCTCCGCTTATGGAGAAGTGGCAAGCTTGATCATTTTCTCACAGGATCATGAACTATTAAAGCTGTAAGTTAAAGCTTCTTATATAGCTGAAAGAGGGATTTAAATTCCAGTTCAGTAAAAAAGTTACCAAAGTCACTTACAACATCACTGGTGAAATTACATCTAAAATTAAGGGTCTTTTACTTTTATCTGAAATTCTTCCCACTACATCTTTTTTTTTTTTTTTAAGATTTTTTATTTATTTATTCGACAGAGATAGAGACAGCCAGAGAGAGAGGGAACACAAGCAGGGGGAGTGGGAGAGGAAGAAGCAAGCTCATAGCGGAGGAGCCTGATGTGGGGCTCGATCCCACAACGCTGGGATCACGCCCTGAGCCGAAGGCAGACGCTTAACCGCTGTGCCACGCAGGCGCCCCCTTCCCACTACATCTTAATGAGTTTTAGTATCTTAATGGTTCAGGTAGAAATAACACGACAATAACTGTTCCCTCTTCTCTTGAAGACACCTATCCCTCCTAACCCGAGGCTTCAGTGTGCCCATGCCACCCTATTTAGGCTCTATCCACATTCAGTCTTGCTGCATAATACCCAATGTATGAACACCTTCACATTTCTCTACTTCCATCCCATAACCACCTTACCTAATATCCTCATCAAGTCTCAACTATCTAAAAAACAAAGAGACCCAATTTACTAATTTTTTAAAGATTTTTAATTTAAATTCAACTTAGTTAATATGTAGTATATTATTAGTTTCAGGTGTAGGACTTAGTGATTCATTCGTTTCGTATAACACCCAGTGCTCATTACATCAAGCGCCCTCCTTAATGCTCACCATTCAATTACCTCATCCCTTCACCTCCCCTCCAGCAACCCTCAGTTTGTTTCCTATAGTTAGGACTCACTTATGGTTTGCTAATGCATACATACAGCTGGCTTACTGTGTTTCTGACAATATTTTTGAGAATCGTTAGCAATTTTTAAATACACAGCAGAAAGGTTTAAATCAAACACTTGCATCTTTCATTGCATGCAATAAGAGGTCAGCAGAAGTGATAACACTGGTAACAAATGATAAATATCTGTTAGAAGCCTAACAGGTGATCTGCTAGGCAGTGATAATACTACTTTGAACAAGACAGACAATTCATACCCTTGAAGAACTTAGATTTTTCAAAGATCCTCACATCACAGCAGTTGATTTGCACATAGATTATTTCTGATCTCTCTGCTAGTTTCTTGCACTGGGGAATAGAGAAGCTCAGACACAGCTTGTGGAAACATAGCAGCTCTTCAAGCTCTTGAGCCCAATACCCTTTCTGAATGCTCCAATCCTTTCAGAGAAAAGAGAACCGCTGATTTCTTGGAAGAATGCAATTATTTCCCAGCAAGGTAGGATGGTAAATCAATAAGCATTCATAATCTGAAAACTGACTGCCTGAGTTTGAATGTGAGTTTCTCCCTTTCCATGTGAAAACAAATTACTCCAACCTCTCTGAGCCTCAGTCCTCTCATGTATAAGCTGAGATGAATTATATTTGCTGTCTCATGAGGTAAGGATTAAAGGAAATAATCCATATAAAGAATATTAAGTAGTATAGTCACTAATACTCAGTAGGTGCTAATAACTGGGAACAATTAGAATTACGATTGGTATTGTCATTAATATTAGAACTATTTTCTTTCTCTACTTCTTCATGACTGTGATAGGATACCTCCAAAATAATGCCCTGAGGAATATTAAAATACATTGTCTTCATCTTGGTAAATATGGCAGTTACTTTTTGGTTGCAATTCCCCTTGACTTCTTTCCTTGTTGGAAATGCCCTTAACCTACTAATATACTGGCAGGCAGTCTCCAAGCTTGGCAGTCAGGTAAGGGCATGTAATCCAGTAAGATCAGAGAAGGAAGGGACAGAAAACTTAGTTGAAGAAATAGTAGCTGAAAATTTCCCTGATCTAGGGAAAGAAACAGACATCCTGTTATCCAGGTTAAAGCACAGAGAGTTATAAATAAGATGAACCCAAAAAGGTCCACACCATGACACATAATTAAAATGTCAAAGGTTAAGACAGAGAATTTTAAAGGCAAGAGAGAAGTAAAAACTTGCATATAACAAAAACCCTATAAGGCTACCAATGGATTTTTCAGCAGAAACTTTACTGTCCAGAAGGCAGTGGCATGATATATTCAAAGTGCTGAAAGAAGAAGAAGAAGAAGAAGAAAAAAAAAAAAAAACAACACTGAGAATATGCTACCTGGCAAGGTTCTCATTAAAAATTGAAGGACAGAAAAAGTTTCCAAGACAAACTAGTTAAAGGAGTTCATTATCACTAAATCAGCTTCATAAGAAATGTTAAAAGGACTACTTTAAGTGGAAAAGAAGAGGCCATAATTAAACATAAGAAAATTCCAAATTAAAATAAAATATGATAGCATATGCATAAAATGTGGAGGACAGAGTAAAAAAACAATTATTTTAGAATGTGTTTGAACTCCAATGACAACCAACTTGATATAGAATGCTATATACTTAGGATGTTAGGTATGAACCTCATGATAACCACAAGCCCAAAACCTGTAACAGATATATACACACACACACAAAAAGAGAGAGCGAGCATGAAAGCCAAACACTAGAGAAACTCATCAAGTACAACAAGAGCAAGAGAAGAAGGAACTGAGAAGAACTACAAAAATAAAATAACGAGAAAACACTTAACAAAATGACAATAAGTAAATACCTTAATAATTACTTTGAAGGTAATGGACTAAATGCCAAAAGACATAAGGTGGCAGAAAGGATTAAAAAAACAAGCCCATCTATATACTGCCTACAAGAGACTCACCTCATGTAAAGGCACTTACAAACTAAAAGTGGAAGGATGGAAAAACATTTACAATGCAAATGAAAGTGGGGAAAAAAAAAAAGGCAGGGTAGCAATACATTTATCAGATACTTAAAACAGGCTTTAAAACAAAGACTATAACAAGAGACAAAGACAGTACATAAATCTAACAAAAGCATATAAAAATTGTAAATATCTATGCACCCAACACTGAAGCATCTAAATACATAAAGCAAATATTAACAGACATAAAGGGCAAAATTGGTGGTGGTACAATAATAGTAGAGGCCTTTTAACACTTCATTTACACCAATGAATTAGTCATCCCCGCAGATAATCAATAAGGAAACAATGTGTCTGAATGACCCATTAGACCAGATGGACATAACATATATACTAAACATTCTATCCAAAAACAACAGAGTACACATTCTTTTCAAGTGCACATGGAACATTCTCCAGAACAGATCACATATTAGGCCAGAAAAGAAGTTTTAATAAATTTAAGACTGAAATCATAACATGCATCTTTTCTGACCATGATGGTATGAAACTCGAAATCAATCCCAAGAAAAAAACCCCAAGAAAGACACACACATGTGGAGGTTAAAGGACATGCTACTAAATAATCAGTGGGTCAAGGAAAAAAATCAAAGATCAAAAAAAAAAAAAAAAACCCACAAAACACACACACACACACACAAATATAGAGACAACGAAAATAAAAATACAATGGTCCAAAGTGTTTGGGACAGAACAAAAGTAGTTCTAATAGGAAATTTATAGTGAAACAGGCCTACCTCAAGAAACTACAAAAGCTCAAAAAATCTAACCTTACACCTAAAGGAACTAAAAAAAGAAAAACAAAACCCAAAGTGAGTAGAAAGAGAGCAGAAATAAAGGACAAACTATAAAAACCATAGGAAAAAAAAATCAGTATAACAAAGAACTGGTTCTTTGAAAAGATAAACAAAATTGAGAAATGTTTAGCCAGACTCATTAAGAAATAAAAGAGAAAGAACCCAAATAAATAAAATCAGAAATGAAAGAGAAGTAACAACTGACATCACAGAAATAAAAAGGATTGTTAAGAGAATACTATGAAAAATTATATACCAACTAATTGGACAACCTAGAAGACACAGATAAATTCCTAGAAACATAAAATCTACCAAAACTGAATCAGGAAAAAATAGGATATCTAAACAGAGCAACTACTAGTACCAAAACTGCATCAATAATGAAGGAAGGAAGGAAGGAAGGAAGGAAGGAAGGAAGGAAGGAAGGAAGGAAGGAAGGAAGGAAGGAAGGAAAAAAAAAGAAACAAAGAAAAGAAAGAAAAAAAGAAAAGAAAAAGAAAGAAAGAAAAGAAAGAAAATAAATAAATCAATCCAGGACCAGAAAGATTCACAGGTGAATTCCACCCAACATTTAAGGACGGTTATTACCTATTCTACCAGGCCAACATTATCCAGGTACCAAAGCCAAAGACATCACAAAAACAAAACAAAAGACTACTACCCTTGGATAAATATAGATGCAAAAACTCTCAACAAAATATTAGCAAATCACATTCAATATACTAAAAGGATCATTCACCACAAACAAGTGAGATTTATTCCAGGGATGGAAGGATGGGTTCAATATTCACAAATCAATCAACATCATATACCATGTCAACAAAATGAAGGACAAAAATCATATGATCATCTCAATAGATGAGAAAAAGCATTGACAAATTCAACATCTGTTCATGATTAAAGATCTCAACAAAGTGAGTTTAGAGACAACAAATAAGCATAATAAAGGCCATATATGGAAAAACCCGCAGTTAACATCATACTCAATTATAAAAAATTGAGAGCTTTCCCTCTCAGATCAGCAATAAAAGGAGAATGTTCACTCTCACCACTTTTATTCAACATAGGACTGGCAATCCCGGCTATAGCAATCAAACAAGAAAAATAAATAAGCAGCATCCATATTGGTAAGAAAGAATTAAACTGTTACTATTTGCAGATAACGTGATACTATACATGGAAAGTTCTATAGACACCACCAAAAACTACTGTACCTAATAAATGAATTCATTAAAGTTGTTAAAATACCCAGAAATCAGTAGCATTTATATACACTAATAACAAAGTAGCAGAAAGAGAAGACAATTCCATTGACAATTGCACCTAAAATACCAAGAAATAAACTTTACCAAGGAGGTGAAAGACCTGCACTCTGAAAACTACAAAACAATGATGAAAGAAATTAAAGATGACACAAAACAAATGGAAAGATATCCCATGCTCATGGATTGGAAGAATATTGTTAAAATGTCCATATTACCCAAAGCAACCTACAGAGTCAAGGCAATCCCTATTAAAATACTAACAGTATTATTCACAGAACTAGAACAAATACTAAAATTCGTATGGAATCATAAAAGACCCCAAATAGTCAAACCAAACTTAAGAACAAAGCTAGAGGTATCACAATTACAGATTTCAAGATATACTAAAACACTGTGGTAATCAAAACAGTAGGATAATGGCACCAAATAGAAACGCAGATCAGTAGAATATAGAGCCAAGAAAGAAATTCCCACTTATATCCATGCTATGACAAAGGAGGCAGGAATATAGAAAAAATATCTTTAATATAAATGGTGCTCATAAAACTGGACAGCTACATGTAAAAAAGGAACAGGATCACTTTATAACACCATACACAAAAATATAAACTCAAAATGGATTCAAGGCCTAACTGTGAGACCTGAAACCATCAAAATCTCAGAAAAGAACATAGGCAGTAATTTCCTTGAGACTGGCCACACCAACACTTTTCTAGACATTTATCCTGAGGCAAGGGAAACATCAAAAAATAAACTATTGGGACTACCTCAGAAAAAATCTTTTGCACAGTGAAGGAAACCATCAGCAAAACAAAATGGCAACCTACTGAATGGTAGAAGACCTCTGCAAATGATATATCTGATAAGGGGTTAATAACCAAAATTTATAACTTTTACAGCTGAATACCAAAACAAGAACAAAAACACAACAATCCAATTAAAAAAATGGTCAGAACCTGAATAGGTATTTTTCCCAAGATGATATACATATAGTCACCAGACACATGAAAAGATGCTCAACGTCACTCATCATCAGGGAAATGCAAGTAAAAATCACAATGAGATGAGATACCACCTTACACCTGTCAGGACAGCTAAAATCAAAAAGTTAAGAAATAACAAGTGTTGACAAGGATGTGGAGAAAAAGGAACCTTTGTGCCATGTTAGTAGGAATATAAATTGGTACAGCCACTGTGTAAAACAATATGAAAGCTTCTCAAAAAGTTAAAAACAGAATTATCATATGATCCCATAATTCCAAATCTGGGAATTTCATTTACCCAAAGAAAATGAAAACACTAATTTCTTAAGATATACACACCCCTATGTTTATTGCAGCAGTATTTGCAACAGCCAAGACACAGAAGCAATGCAAGTGTCTATCCATAGTTGGATAAAGGAGATGTAATGCATACATACACACACAGACACACACACACACACACAGGATATTACACAGCCATAAAAAAGAATGAGACTGTGCCTTTTGAAACAACTTGGGTAGACCTAGAGAGTATTATTCTAAATGAAATAAGTCAGACTGAGAAAGACAAATACCATATGACTTCACTCTTACGTGGAACCAAAAAAAAAAAAAAATCAACAACAAGCAGAATCAGACCTACAAATACAGAGAACAAACTGATGGTTGCTAAAGGGAAGGGATAGGTAATGGGTAGCATGGGTAAAGGGCAGTGAGAGATACAGGCTTCCAGTTATAGAATAAGTTATGGGAATAAAAGACACAGCATAGGAATATAATATTATTGTAATGGTGTTATATGGTGACAGATGGTAGCTATACTTGTAATGAGCATAGTGTAACATATAGAGAAGTTGAATCACTGTGTTGTACACTTGAAACTAATCTAGCATTGTGTGTGAACTATACTCAAGAAAAATAATAAAGATCTAAGAGAATTCTGTTGAAGATCTCTTGGAAATATATTCCTCCCTGATAAATACAAAGTAAAATGAATCTTCTCTAACTCCCCTTTCCACCTGTATTGAAAATTATTGTAGGAAGAGATGATGCTCGGATCAACCATTCTCCAACCATGAACCATGAAGGGAAAGTCAACGGAACTTGGAAAGAAAGAAAAGAAAAGAAAGAAAAGAAACGAAACAGGAAAGAGAGATCTGATGGGGTTTAGCTGCTGAATCAGCCAGTCAGGAAGCCACGACTTCAAGACACCTTTGTTGTGAGAGACCTTGTCAGTCAAACTCTACTCTTTCAATTCCTCTTAGATACTAATATCTTTGACAAACCTCACTCTAAATTATTAGCATTGAGCTAAATTCATGAAGAAAAAACTTAATCGCCTGGGTCTTAATGCCCTGTTTTCCCTGCTCGTGAAAAGCCTAAACATGTATGTTCTTGCTACTATTATCACACAGTCTCCTCTTTCTGCTGTTTGAAGCCCCCACAATTACAGATTTTTTAAATAGGTTTTAAACTTGTGTGACAGCTCTAATGGATTTGTAGGGAATGCCTCAATCATCTTGGGTGAGAAAGACCCCTGAGGCAGTCTATAGTCTGAGTGAGAGAGAGGACTAGTTAAGCTGGGAGAAGGGAATGGATTTAATTTTGCCACTGTTTTGCCTTTCCTGACCCAGGATAAAAGTCTAAGCTCCTGAAGCCATAGCCATTCATGAAAATCCCCATCTATGAAGTGTGACCAATACTACAAATGACTCACTGAGAAATCAACAAGACAATTCACCCAACAACAGGTATTTGGTCTTTGTAGTCTAATGTTCTATGCAAAAGGTATGTGGTTCTAGCATCGTGCTTCTTCCAAATCTCCAGTCTCAAGATCTGTCATGCTTTAGACCCAAAATAACTCTGAATAAGAATATGGTGAAAGAACTAAAATGGGATGCACAAGTTCACCCTATTTCTAGTAGCAAAGCAGTGTAAGTCATATCTATAGTAAACCAAAAGACAAAAGCTATTTCTGAATAAAAGGTCCTTGTTCATTGGGTACACGTCAAAATGCCGATCTGTCTTGTTCTATTATTAATGTTCTATCTCCCATCTATTTATAACTCACTCATGCTCCAAGATCTAAAGAATCTCACGTCTTGCAAAAACATTTCCACATCTGTATGCTTTTAACTTCTGTGCTATTGATGGACATTTTAGCCTATGACATTTAATTGTTTTCTATGGAAATATTTAAAATTACAGATTCAATTTCTTTAATAGTGATATGAATGCTCATATTTTTATTTCTCCTCACATCAGTTTTGTTAAGTTGTCCTTTAAATTTTTTTCATTTTATTAAAATGTTTAAATTACTGACTTAAATTCATAAAAACCTTTTATTATATTTTTTAATAAAAACTGTTTCTACACACACATTTGCTCTTTCTGTCCCACCTTTTTTTCTTCTTCAGTGTCACCCGGGGTTTATCAAATTTATTGGTCTTTCCAAAGAACCATATTTGGCCCTACTGACCCTCACTATTTCATAGTTTGTTCTCGTTCATCGATTAGGTTATCTTAATTATTTGTTTACTTCTACTTCGTTTGCCTTTGCTTTGCTTTGCTCAACCTTCAGCCACTGTCAGGGGAAAAGCTGTGCCATACAGAAGGTTCCGCATTTTGGCTTGATAATTCTTTACTGTCTGGCTAGCTCTTCAATACCTTCAAGTAGATGTTTTCGAATTTTCAAAGTGTTTAGCTGTTCTACTTGTCCTCTTAAACAGCACTGGTAGAAGTTATCTAATCCACTACTGCCAAAAGTGAAGCTCATTTATTTTAATTTGGGGGGGGGGTATGTCATCTTTTTTTTTTTTTTTTCTGAAAACTTTCCCAGAAGCTCTTGGATAGAATTAAATGATCCAATTACAACTTTATTGACAAAATAAAACTTCCTAGAGGCAATGTAGAGTAGGGGCAGGGGACAAGGGCCTTAAACAGGCTGTTAACTTCTTCATTGGCTTGCATCTGTGCCTATGCTCATTCACCACTGGAGCCCAGGAGCGCATCCAAAGTACATCAATAAACAAGCGCTAAGTATGATGGCAGATAAATACGTGGGGTGGATTAACATTTCTAAGTGTTCCCCATGCCTTCCATATCCCTCCTTTGGTCTTTCTGGAAGTCATCTTTCATACACCAAACCAAACTCTCAGACATGAATCACCTACTATCAACTATAAACAAGAGCCAGAAATATCTGTACTTTAAAAAGCTTCTGGGCTTCCTGTGAGAGGAAAAGCTTCACATGCATATTTGCTAGATAAAAAGGACACCAAGACTGAAGTGAGGACAGAGGCTAGCAGAGGACTGAGAAATCTCTTAGCTTGGGCTGCTACAACAACATACCATAGACTGCATGGATTAAACAACAGACGCAGGTTTCTCCCAATCTGAAGGCCTGGAATGCCAAGATCAAAGTGCCAGTCAATTGAGTTCCTGGTGAGGACTTTTTTCCTGGACGTAGATGACCGACGCCTTCCTTCTGTGTCTTCACATGTTGGAAAGGGGCAGAGAGCTGCTGGCGCCTATTTTTCTAAGGGAACTAAACCCTCATGGGAATTCCACCTCATGACCGCATCTAAACCGAATTACTTCCCAAAGAAGCCATCCCCCCTCCAAATACTACCACACTGGGGCTTAGTGCTTCAAAATGTGAATTTTGAGGGGACACAAATATTTAGTCCATCACAGAAATGGAGATATGCTGGACCAAGAGCCACTAGAGTGAGGGAGTTTCACAGAAGCTGGGTCAGCATGAGTCCTCTCTCGCATTAGCTTGTGGTCAGACTGCCTGGTTGCCATGGATTAGCATGTTGTTTGTGCCACTTGAAATACTCTTATCTGCACTGCATGATTCTGCCTTACCCTGGTGCGATGCGTGTGCTGTGAACACTGAACCCCTCCCATTCTTTAGTATGGGCATTTTTAAGACCCAGCCCCTCCCCACAAAAGAGAATAGAGGTCTTCATCCTTTGAGGGGTATTTCAGACATTAAGGTAAAACCTTAGCCCTGACCAAATTGTGCCACCAAAACTAATTTGTAGAAATTTGTAGTGGTAGCAGCCAAACATACAACTGCCATTTCATACGTATAAAATGCATACTTGAATATTTAGATATACATATTCACATATTCATAATTCATGGTTTTTGCCCTTGTAGAATTTATGGTACAGCTAAGGAGGGTATTTTCTCTCTCTCTCTCTCTCTCTCTCTCTCACACACACACACACACACACACACACACACACAGGCAGAAAAAAGTCATTGGGTAAACTGTCCATCAACAGCACAGAAGTTCAAAGCAGACAGGAGTGGGCTGGAGTTTTAAAGAATTGTTTTTGCAAGACATGATATTCTCTAAGTCTTGGAGTATGTGTAGGTTACAGACAGAGGATAGATTAATAGCTCAAAATAAGAATGGCATCCTGACACATACCACATAAACGATGACCTTTTGTTTAGAAATAGCTTATGTCTTTTGGTGTAGTATAGATAGGATTTTGGCTGCTTCACTCTCAGAAATAGGATGAACTTGTGCATCTTAGTTTGGATCTTTCTTTACCAGCAAGATACATTTATCAACAAATGCTCCCTAACATTTAAGGAAAGAAAAATGCCAATTATATATAAAATTTTCAAGAGAACAGAAGAAGAATGTTTTCCAATCATTTAAGAAAGTCAGCATAACCTCCACAAGAAGTTTTGATAAGTAAATCAAGAATACCAGCCAATCTCATACAGTAATATAAATGCAAAACTCCTAAACTAAATATTAGCAAAATGAATTCTGCAATATAATAATAACCAAAACAAACAAGGTGGGTTTATTCCAGGAATGTGAGGTTAGTTAAGCATTTAAAAATTAATCAGTCTAAGTCACCACATTAACAAAATAAATGAGAAAAATCATACCATCATCTCATTAGATGCAGAAAAATGTTTGATATAATTAAACACCCATTTTTTATTTTAAAAACAAATTAATGAATAGAATTTTCTCAATTTGATAAAGGGTTTTTATAATAACTGTATAGCAAACATCCTAGTGAATGATAAAACAGTGAAAGCCTTCTCTTTGAGATCAAGAACCATGCAAGGACCACTATCACTTCTTTTTAATACGGCTAGAACTCAGCAAACTAAGGCAGGAGAATGAAAAAAATTCTACAAAGATCAGAAAATGTAGTCAGTACTACTGATGCTTCCTTGAGACCACTTCACTTTTACCACTTTGATACACACTAGCCAACTATGAGGCACCTTCATTCCTTTGCTGAGGACTTTCTTGCACTGTTGGAATCACTTCACCTGCCCTCATGGCAGGGTAGAAGTGATCTGCCCCGGGAATTAACTCATTCTTTGGAGGATCCCTCAACCAGAGATGCACAAGACTTAAAATGTACTTTACTTTGCTTACCCCTTGGATGTGATAACTCTTAGGCAAGTTTTCTAAATGATTCATGCATTCCCCAGTGTAATTAAGCCTTCAAGGTGACTTGCTTGATACGGAATTCTTTATCAAATGTCTTCTTTCACTTTTTTACTCCCATAACCACTGCTTCCTGGGATCAACTCTCAAATAAAACACTTAAAATGAATCCTTAGCTCAGTGTCTGCTTATAGGGAGATCTAAACTTTGATATGTAAGGTAAATAAATCTGTCATTACTTTAGTTGATGACTGTGGATATAAAAATCCAAAAGATATACAGATAAATTATTGTTAATAATGGAGTTTAACAAGGTTATGGATACAAGATCAATACAAAAATGTTGTGTTTCTAAGAGAAATTTTAGAACAGACAGAACAGCAAACACATACAGGAATAAATATATTAATGTGTGCAAGTACATGTAAGTACAAAATAATTAAGTAAAACTAATGAAAACCTGAATAAATGGAGATATATTCTAGGACTTAATTTTGAAAAGGTTTTTACATAAAATTTGTCAAGCTAATTCTGAAATTTACATAGCAACATAAAGGGTTAAGAATAGCCAAGACACTACCGAAGAACAAGAGAAGAAGGACTTTGCCAGTTAGCAAGAGTTACCATAAAACTACCGCAGTTGAGACAGTGTGATATGGGCACAAAGGTAGAAAATTAATGGGTATAATAGAAAGCCCAGAAAGAGACCCACACTTAAACAAACAATTGATTTATGACAAAGGTGCTACTCTAGGCCAATGGTAAAGAATGTCTTTCAGTAAATGGTTCTGGGTCAATTAAACATCCAAATGAAAAAATAAATAAAACTTGACCCGAACCCTCACATCATACAACATATCTGTATGTGAAATGTAAAACAATGTGGCTTCTATAAGATTATAAAGAGAATACCTTCATGATCTCAGGGTGGCAAACGATGTCTTGAATAGGGAAAACCATCTATTAACTATAAAAGGAATTACCGACACAATGTACTACATTAAGAAAAGTTCAGCATAAGAAATACTGTCAATAATATTGTAATACACCTACTGTGGTGAGCATTTCATAATACATGTAATTGTATTATGAAAATACACCTAAAACTAACTTACTATTGTGTGTCAACTATACTTCAATTAGAATTTTTAATTAAGAATTTATCTTCACCAAAAAGTACCTTTAAATGAGTGAAAAAGTATCCACACAATGGGAGAATATATTTGCAACACATATATCTGAAGAGTTATATCCAAAATATAAAAATAACTGCCATAAATCAGTAAGGAAAAATTAAAAATCAACAAAAACAGACAGTAAACTTGAACAGATGAAGCTTCTACCTCAATGGTCAATAAATAAAAGACGTTCAACTTCCTCCATAATAGAGAAATACCACCCATTGGAGATGGTCACGTACATACATATGAATGTGCCTATAAGACTAGCAGGTTTAAGAGGCTGCCTGATCCAAAATATTCCATCCACACATTGATGGTCCAAAAGAGAAAGTAGGTCCAGTAAGGCCCTGTGTACTATAAGACAATTGCAGCCTCCACCTAACCTCTTTGGACACCTTGCTTGGAGCTAGCCTTTGGCGGTGATCCAGAGCCTTACTTTGATACTGTATCCTTTCTCTGTGTATTTCCAAGCATTGCCATTTAGGGTTCCAGATGGTTTCTTTTTTTTTTTTTTTTTTTAAGTAATTGATCTCTAACTGCCACCGTTAATACATGAGTCCACATGAGTTAAGTAGAGAAATAGAGTAAATGTTCAGAAACTTTATCTGACCAAGCAATTTTAGATCTTTTGAAGAGGGTCAAAATGTACAAACTTCCAGTTTATTGAGTCATGGGATGTAGTATACAGCATGGTGACCATAACTGATACTCTATTATAATCTATCTGAAAGTTGCTAAAAGTAGATCTTAAAAGTTCTCATTACATGCACACACAAAATTTTGGAACTATGCATGGTGACAACTGTTAACCAGACTTACTGTGGTAATCATTTCACAATATACACACATTTTGAATCTGTATGTTTCATGCCCAAAACTAATGTCATAAGTCAATTATACCTCAAAAAACAAAAAACAAAAAACAAAAGGAAAATGCTCAGTTCCTTGCTATCAATCAATGCAACTTAAAAATTGGCATAGCTATATAAAGGCTTTTATCTGTTTTGTTTTTCTTTCATTTTTCTGGTAATTCATTTTTACTGGTTTTCCAAAACTATCCATTTTTATCTTTTTCTTTTTTAGTATTTCAATTGCTTTCTTAAACGGGTGGGTTAGAAAAAAACTGGTCTTTCAGCACATATAGTTCACTGCTTTATGTGAACGTTCAAATTGTAATAAACCATTAATACAGTATATCTTTATTTTACACAACTTTATGTTGTATTCCACAATAAAGTTTTATAATAAAAAGTAAACAATTCCTTGAGTCTTGTTTTGTTTTCTTTTGTGAATCTCTTCCCAAATCCCCACCCCATTTGCTTGCTGTGTATTCTCTAACATTTTAGCTTCCACTAATCTGGGCTGTGATGACTTCTTAATGTAGGTGTTACTAAAATGGACCCTGAGCTCCCAGCACCAAGAGTGGATTTCAGCATATAGCCCAGTGCCTGACATGTAATGTGCGCTCAGTAAATATTTGCTGAATCAACAAATGTTTTTTTGCTAGTGTATGTCACCAACTCTCTATCATCTACATGACAGTCCTGCTTTTTCATTACATCTGTCTAAACCAGTCAGCAAACACACTGAATCACTAGTATCTAGCATGTGCAGAGAGACAATGCAATATCACGACAAGCATTTGGCTAGGCTTCAGAAAGTAGATTTATATCCAGTTACAAACATGGAACTTGCTTCATGTCTCTCGTCAGCCAGGATGATTTCAACTAGAATTTGGACATAAAATGGCTCCTCTACCAAAACGAGAAACTAGGAAGGTAGTCTGACAAATTTGAGGTATCATCCAAGTCAAGCACAGGTGTGAAATGATGTTGTGGTGCAAGTATTAGGAATCTAGGAGTCAAAGCAACTTAACATGACTTGATTTGGAGTTATATCCAACCTATAATTATTAGCACCTTTAATGTGCAGGCTCTGTGCCAGATAATAGGAATCTGATAACACTGAGGCCAATGGTCTGGTTGACCAGACCTCTGAGAAACCTCTCTCACCAAAACCTACCAAAACCCTTCTGCTCAAGTACCAAATCCATGGAGTTTTGCTATAATTCTCCATTTATACATATCTTCTCTAATTCAGTAGCATGCATTATCTACCCCCCCCCCAACACACAAACTCCTATGTATTTGAACAATCATTCAGTTTAGACTGCTTAGACTTCCAGCTCACATTCTGGGCCCTCCATCTCTGCCAGGACCCTCCTTGTTATGCACGCTGGGTACTGGGACATTATCGACAGCACTATATTGGTGTTAAATGTGATGCAGACTTGCTTCCTGATGGATTGAGATCAAGAGAGAAAATACCAAAAGTCTGAAGCTCACCCCATAAATCAGAAACTACTTCATGTTGTGACCATGATAAATAGATCTGAAAATATCTACCAGGAAAAGTTTACAAGAGTCTTGGGGCACTATGTTATACCTGAATTAAAAAGCAGCTTTGCTAAAAATGAACTTTTCTCCAGGCCAGTATGCTTGCTGTTTTAGGTTTATAAATGAAATGCAGCAAAAGCCCTATAAGGCATTAAAAAGATTTTGTACTTCAAATCCAGCATGCATTTTGCTAAGGGGTGGTCATCATATCAGGCCGGCAAGACAGAGGGGTTATTTTTCATAGAGCTAATAGATGGTTTAAAAGCCCCGAGTGTTAGTCAATTTCTTGCTTTCATGGACTGTACAAATTGTCTTTCATCTTCTCATTTTGACTGATATCCCTCCAGTCAGATTCTGATAATAACCCATTAAAGGTTATTACTCAATATTATTTGAATCTGAGAATTTAAATATTATTTGAAGTTATTATTTGAAAGGGCCACACACTACCTCTGGAATGTGTTCTGAAGACCTAAACTTATAGTAGGCAAATGAGTTAACTGAAATGACAGAATGTCTGGATTTCACTTATTTTTAACATACTTCATTATTTTGGTCACTTTTTAAAATAAGCTGAATTCATTTTGTTACCCCGATTACTGATTTTTGAGTTCATGGATGAACCCGGTGAGTTGGGATGGTTCTGTGGATAACAGCCTCCAAAGAACAAAACGGCCCCTTCCAGTACAATAATCTAGACCAAGAGTGCTGTGTGAGAAAACCCAGCCTGGGCTGGAAATGTTCCCTTACCAAACTTAAGGAGTATCTTTAGCTTCCTTATTTGTTAATAACAGCACGATGTTATCCATCGTAATAACCAACAGAAGACATTCAAACAATGGAGCTATAGCCTTAATTACCATGCAATACCGACCCAGCTTTCTGTGTCCTAACTGCTATCTTGAACCAATTTACTATTAGTAACCAAATACAAACTCTACCTGCTTCACAGCTGTACAGCAATATAGTTAAAGGCCCAGCTCTGGAGTCAAGACAGGGTGCTTTACCATGTGACCATGGGCGACTTACCTTAACTTATTAATCCTCAGTTTTCTTTTCTGGATAATAGAGATATACACAGTACCTATCGCATGTGGTTTCAGAAATTAAAAAATGTATATAAAAGGCCCATGAAATATTCTATACATAGTAAGGGCTCAGAAAACGGTCAATTATAGTAACTGTTAATGCAAACTGGTGGATGTTACAGCACATGGAGAAACAGAAGCCCTACAAGCGGATAGTCAAGGTGAATATTCTACAGAGTATGACTGAAGGCCATCACCCATCCCCTCCAGTGCTATATGCTGATACGGAAAGATCTTAAGAAGGTGTCATTCTATGGTTGAGAAAACACCAAAGCAAAATCCAGAAGAGGCCAGCCTAGAGGTGGACACCAACGGGGGAAAGCCTCCTGCCCGTTAGGCATTATCAGCACTGGAGCCAAAGAAAGAAATAAAAAGTTGCACTGAGAAACTTTTAATAAAATGAAACTTTACCCAAGTGACATAAATATTGCTTAAATAATTTATAGCCTTTTAGTGCTTAGCTATAATTTTAAAGAGGAGTAATAGGGAATCAAGGCAAGGAGATGCCCAAATTTCTGAGGATCACTTTGAATTCAAGACGTACTATTCCAGAGGGAAAACTGTTTCTTGACTGTGGATTACAAAGCAAACAAATCCCGCTCCAAAGGAGGCCCACGCAGATTCGGGTAACATGAAGCAATTATCTAAAGGCACGGGAAAAGCATTAGAAAACTCACTTTTTTGGAAACATGAACACTTCAATGTTGTTTAATTTTGTTAATTATTTAATCTGTACTTGTAGAAACCACCCTATCTGTTCCCAGTACCATCACTGCCACCACCTCACCACCTTCACGGTCCTACTGGATTTTCCAAGGCAAAGCCTCAAAAAGTCCTGTGCTGCTAATAGTCTGACTGGGTTTTAACTGGCTATTCATCTTCTATGAAAAGCCACGTGAAAACAACTGTGAAGAAAAGGCAATGTTTTGGGGACTGAAAGCAGAATGCTAATTTGGCCACGGGGTGGAGTAGGTGCTTGTCTTAGATGCAAAAGCCCAGAAGTCTGGAAAACAATCCAAGGAAGTTTTCCTGGAAGAGAGTCTGGGAAATGCCTGGACAAGTAGTTGGAATAGAGCAAATATGAAGGACATTTTTTAAACGTCCAGGGAAGTGACTGAGCTGCAGAGAACTTCTTACCCTGTACTGCCATTTTCACTCACCTCCTACTCAGCCACAAGAGTCATTTTGATCAGAATAGGAGTGCCGGCTCTGACCTGAATGATCTCTTGCCACCACATTTGATCATCTGCTGAGGATGTCGCCCCACAGAGTCCCAAGTTACATGTTAAGTTGTTGCATATATACCATTAAAAACAAAATCTGGGCACCTGGGTGGCTCAGTCAAGCATCGGACTCTTGATCTCAGCTTAGGTCTTGATCTCAGGGTCGTGAGTTCAAGCCCTGCACTGGACTCCACGCTGGGCATGGAGACTACTGAAGACAAAAATAATTCTTCTCCCAACTCCAAAAGCCTCTCCAGAATGGTGGTAGAAAAATATTTGATTATTGAATAAACATTAAAGCAGAATGTGATGCACATCACGGACAATCCACTAAGAAATTACAAAGATAGGAAAGAATCTTACCCTTTTATATAGGCAGGCAGATACAACCCACCACCTATGTGTTCTCTAGATAAACAATGACTAGTACTCAAGTAAGAAGAGCCAGCAGCACCATTTACTACATATAGCTCATCATAAATTTACCTGGTAACTAGGGTGACCCATCCATGTTAGTTAACTGGTTTTATGCAAAGGAAAAATAAATTTTCCACATCTTTTCGATAGGAGGTAGTTTTATAACCTGGAGACCAGATACTCCCTGAAGTCAGGCTTCCACCTGCCACATCAACTGGGAAGTAGGGGTACTATCTTTTTTGATTTTTACATTTCAAAGAGATGGCTCCCAGGTCCTTAAGACAGACATTCCTGGGTCATAAAGCTGACATTCTTAGTTTCTAAAAAGTTTTAGATACATTTCAAGGAGCCAAAGAAAGAACTTACAAGTTTCTTAAAGTAAATAAGAAAAAGGATGGGGAGAAGTCTCTTTTATTCAAAAGGGAGAATTAAGCCTCTTTAAAAAAAATGTATTTGTAAGGGGACCCCTGCACCTCAACACAATGGAGGAGAGAAGTTCCCATGTTGGCATTCACAGGTGGAATGAGCATGAGTAGAGCTCTCCTACTAACAGAGCAGCACAGGTGACCACTCCAGTGAAGAAAATAGTGCCCATAATAGCTGTTCATTAAAATGTTGAAAAAAGTAAAGAAAAACAAAAAATGCAGCTTAACTAAAAATGCACACAGATGATGTATTTTAATGACCAAATGGGTCATTAAGAAAATGAGAATGATGCATTATTTATCTCTTGCTGGACAATATCCTTTTTATCACCTAGTGAATCCTGCAACACTTCTTTCCTGCCTGCCTTGAACTTAGATGTTTTTCTCTTTCTTCCATCATTGCATAGGAATGCTAACTATCTCACAGCACCACACATTGGTTATGAAAACCAAATGAGAGCAAAGATGGGAAAAGGATTCTAAAGTATTACCATTCCAAGAAACAAAAAGGCTTATGATAATTCAAAGAATGGACACTCCAAAAGACGTATTAGTCTTTCAAATACATTATAAGGCATGTATTTGAGCAGATCATCAGACTGGGTGCTGTTCCCTGAGAATGTTGATTAAAAGGGCTTGTATGATGTCGACTGGGAGAAAGCTGGAGAAGCATCTCCTATTATAATGTTTCTCTTCCTCATGGATAAATGCATCAAACAGCAACAATTGTTTACATATTGGTGTCTGCCCTCGGAAAACTTTGTGCTCATTATCCTTCATAAGCACTTGCAACCATCAAAGAAGACAGCCCCTCACATTTTGTTGTGGGGGCTCTGGTCATAGACCAAATGACCTGTATCATAAAATGAAGCTTAATTTTTCTCATGCTATTTTCAATTCAAATAACCGATTTTGTTCTTGCCAAATTTAGCTTCTACAGTCAAGTCCCAAGCCTGATTTGAGGAATTCACCAAAGGGAAAAAACTTCCAGCCTGTATCCTAAAATAAGGAAATACAACCCAATATCCACATCTCCCCTGTTTCTAATATTATGGGTAATTAAATTTATGTTCAGAATGGTGATCCTAAAGCTTGGGGAGGTCCTCAGATTGTTCAACATGTTGTCAGTGATATTCAAGAGAATTTTAGGGGACACTGATTTCACCATACCCCATTTCTTTGGCAATTGGTAATCTAAACATAAAATAGAAATTTCTGGTTAAGCAGAAGATTCACTTGATTGGAATACTGTTTTTCCTAAACATATTTCTGGAAAAATGGAAGTTTTTACTATTCATAATATTTTTATTTTATTTACAAAATCTATAGTGTTGTTGGGTAGGCTTTTCATCAAGCTCAATGCCTACACATCCTATGGATGGATCCAAACGGTCCTAGAACCCACACGCCAGACACAACTGCTGAAATGCTGTGACATGTACAAGAAGAGTAAATCAGTTTGGCTGTTGTTTACAAATTGTAAAGATACCTACACATCAGCCACGCAGCACAACTTAAATATTTTTCCTATTGATTCATCTATGCCAAATGTTGACCGAGGAGAATGCCATATTGTCACCCAATATGTTCTAATGAAAATAACCAGGAAAAGATGTATCTACATTATTCCTAAAATGTGCCGGTGATAAAGAGTGTGTAAGGTAGTTTGTAAACACACCAGCAGTGATCCAGCTCCTAACAGATGGTGAATACCGGGCTGTGCTTAGCTCAATTTTAATAATAAGCTCTTTGAGAACAGCAAGGCTGGGCTTCATAAAAGAGCAGTTGGCAAGGATGAAAGGACTAAGTATGTATTCAAGGTTGGTCTAAATGGGTCTTCCAGAGCATTTCTGCATGCATGGCTCTGTGGATTTCCACTGGACCTTATCCCCCAAACTGTAAGGTTTCACACAGTCCATCACATTCCTAAGATGAATACACACACAAGGACCTGGGAATGAAAGTCCTCTTGTGACAAATGCCTTTTTCAACTTGTGTTTCAAACAGGAAGGGGAAAAAAAATGCATTCCACCAAATATTGCATTCATTCCTATGTTACTGCATATATGTTCAGAAAATAAAGGCATCAGTCTTTGTCAGGAAGGGTTCCTTCAAAGAGGAAATGGAACTCAGGCTTTTGGTGTCTGTTTTTAAATACATTAGTCAGATACAGGTTATTGTGTTAAATCCATGTTTACTCTTGATGCTCATTCTCATCAGGAACTGGAGCAGATTCACTGGCCACGTCACATGTTAGTGGAATGACTGGAGAATCCCTGTAATGTTCTGGGTGGAACCTGGGAATGCAAGGGTCCTAGATGTCAGCAGCCAACTCAGGAACAGGGGTAGAAGACAGAACGGCAGCACTCAACACCTATTCTTCAGCATGCTTTTTCCTTTAGAAAAAACAACGTCCTAACAAGAACGTGCAGGACCCTCATTAAAGAATGAATGAATCCCAGGATTGAAGACATGGAAAGAATATTCAGTTACTTTCAAGGAGCTTAAGGTCAATGCTGGCAAAATTCTAGAGCTGGTTATTAAATATGCAGGTTTTAAAGGTAATTACTGGAAGAAATAAATTAAGAAAAATAAGGCAAAACTCATCACAGCAGAGACTAACACACTGGTAGAGAGCAGCAGTGTTCTCTGTACAGAGACTTTTGTGTCCGAGAGCTGTGTGTGAACCTTAGCTCAGTCACATACTGGATGGCTGACCTGGCACAAGTTATCAGCACCCCTGAGCCTCCATTTTTTCATATGTGAGATTGCTCTAGTAAAGGTAATTGTGTTTGGGATTAGTATTTATTTCATTGAGTTCATGATTGTAAAATGTTCACTATGTATATCCTTTCACTATGTGAGAATAATTACTGGTAATATGCAAAAATGGTTTTAAAAAGGGGAGTCTAGATTTATGAATAATTGTAAAGGAACCTAAGGGAACCTTGAACTACTGGGTGCCTTATTAACATTTGTACAAAGTCATTTATAGTCGCTGAAAGAAAGGGGTGGGGACTATGCCATTCATCCTCCTTCACAGAAAGGCTATTTAGACACAAGCATTCTCTTGGTCCAGCTATTGTGTAAGTTAGGGCTAATATTTGCTGTGCCTGCTTCCAAATTACAACCATTATATAATATCTTGACCTATACTATGAACCCATTATTTTAAATGCCGCTTAAATGTCATTACTGAATAATCTTTCTAGCTCTCAAACCTGAGGAATCTGGAACAAATAAGAAAAACAATCAGAAAAGATTGACAAATTTTAAACCAAGGATGGAGAGTTGAAATTTTTTAGTGGTATATTTCCCTGTAACAATAGCCATTTTATTGGGATTATTCTTTAAGGTCTGCTTTTCAAAAAAAATATCGGAGTAAAAAACAAAAAAAATCTATAGAAGTAACATGGCTGTATTTATTCCTCTTGTTATCTGTAGAAAAATGCTCCATTCAGAAAACCGTGAGCTTGTAGTGGCTTGCTATTAAATCTAGTTTTATCCACTGATGATAGTTTCTTCTGCTTTAAAATAAAATAGAGAGCTTTGGTGATCATGGTTCCTCAGTATAAATATTGAGGTCACATGCTGTCCCCTGCTGTCATTCACAAGTTCATCTGGTCACAGCTCACCTATTTGCAATACCTGATTGCCTCAGTGATCAGCAAACAGTGATTCCCAGAACACAGATGTTCTTCCATTAACTTCTGAAGGAAGCAGCTTGCTAAGAAGCCCCACCCACTCTATTAATCACAGTGAGCCAGATCTCTTTTCAAAGGTATTCCTGCAGTGAGAACACATTCCAGTGTCAAAGCACACTTCTAATTGCTAAGTTAATTTTTAGCCTAGTAGACTTGAAAGTCCAAGGATTAAAATTGGTTCCCTAGATCATAATGTTCGAGTCAGGAATGTGTCATAAATTGTATAGAAATCCCTTGATAACCTATTAGGAGACCCTCAAGTCAGAAGAGAATATGAAAAAATCATTGAGATGCTCTCAAGGATGGGGATTCACAGCACTGATTACAGGGAAAGTGGCTGATGCTAGCAGAACTGCCCCTGTCCCCCAAAAGTGGTGAGGAATATTTGTATCCTCTGAGTAAAAGAATACAGGAGGTAAATATCCAAGCATAGAAAAGGTCAAGTCCCACAAAGGCTGCAGATTTAGGTATAGCTTATTCCTAAGGGTTTCTCATCTCAATGAGGAGAAAACGCACAGTACAGACCACCAAAGTCACACCTGCTGGGGAAAAAGAAGAATATTGAGTCAGCAGGTCTAGAGAGGCACCGGAGGACCAGAAAAGTGACTCCAATCAAAGCCAACCCCCCAGTTCAGGGGCAAAAAGTAAACTACGTCTGCCCCCCTTTAACTCTGCCCCTCCCGTAGGCCTGTCCACCCTGACCTGGCCTGTTACTCAGGGCTGCAGTCATAGCAAAGCATCAGCATCCACCATCAAGAGCAGGACCCTCTGTATTGAGGGGAGGGGATTCAGGACATGCTACCCCAAAACAGGACACCTGGACAGACTATTTCAAGCTTAAGGAATATGAGAAACAGGCATGTGCAGGAAGAACTATCTGACCTTTGGCAGAAGCAGTTTCTAAAACCCTCACGTGAGAGGTATTCTTGTTCCCTATACCCAGAGGGAAGGAACATGCTTATTTCCCTGAAGAGACAGAGAGAGCAATCTGAATGAATGGGCCTTGCTAAGGTCCCCCCCGCCAAACCTGTTTATTACACTTAGCTCATACTCTTTGTGCTAGTTTCTCTTTCCACAAGTTTCTACTCTTCATCAAACCTAATGGAAACACACTCAGGTTTAATCATCTTTTTGGTCTTCATTTCCTCAAGAAGACTATCAGCTCACATACAGCTTATAGCAAATCAACTTGTATGCTTTTCTCCTGTTAAGCTGTCTTTGTCAGCTTAATTTTCAGACCCAGTCAGAAGCCCTGAGAGGGTCAGGGAAAACCGTTTCCTCCTTTACCCTCTCATCTTCCCTGTCAACTCACGTGACCACTCCCTGCCTTCTGCATGAACCCTGAGCACTGCTTGCAGCTGCCTAGCTCACCATGTCACATCAAACCTCCTTGCTGAGTCACCTGGGTCTCCCCAACTGTACCACCCTGGCCTACCTTTGCCATGCCATCCTTCTTCCCTTGGCAAATGTCTGTTTTTCACACCTCCGTTTAGACTTTACTGACATCTTACCACTCTTGCAGAGTGGGAGGAGCTGGACTTCTGTGCCTACTTACCACTGCCACATTTGTTGTGTGTGTCTCTTTGAGGGAAGAAACTGTGCATCATAGTTTTGTAATTCCAGCAACTAGCCTATGAAAAGGTGCTAAAATTAAATGCTCCGTTACCTGCACCACCTTGAGCAGCACCAGGTTGGTGGCCGGGGAAGAACTCCTCTCACACGCAAATGGGATCTGAACTGTTTTGACTATCACAGTAGTCTCCAAAGGCGCATTTCCTCCGAAGTCTACTGTTGTAGACCTCAATCAAGGGGCTTCCAAGAAAAACAGATGACTTTCCCCAATAAGAATGAAGTCTGTGCAGATGGAACCAGAGAAATCAAACTGTCTTGGCACCAGAGCTATAAAATATGTAAAGAAATTTTAGTGAAATGGATCCAAATTAGAATATAAGCACTAATCATCCTAGAAGGAAAGCCTTAACACCTGGAGAGCCAGAATGGAAAAGACCACCAAAATCTAATTTGCCGTGATTGGGGAAATGAAAGCACAAATAGACTAGTCCACAGATACATTACGTTTAAGTCAACGTCGCTCAAGGATCCTTTCGGGTAGAATCAAACAAAGTAATCAGCCAACATCATACTCTTTTTGATATAAACCCAAATGGACTGGACCCTGGTCTCAAGAAGGAAACACATACATGCACTCACACATACTTACATACACTTCAGGGACCAAGGGAACTGAAAAATATAACCCCACCCAGGCTTAAAAAGAGAATAGATTGGGTTACCAGTATATAAGCTAATACAAACCACCAACAGGAACCATGAATGTTACCAACACCAGTATCATTTTTAAACCAGAAACTTGATTTTACAATCACTAAAGACATGCAAAGCTGGGCTCGGTAATTAACTTTGCCAAAAATAGTATAATCTATCTGTAACCTCCTTCTTCCGGTTGCTCCTTGCTAAATCAGTCCCGCAAATGCACACAATTGATAGAGCTTGTGCTTTTGCTGCCGTGAGGACTGGCGTAGGAGTTCTTAGCTTCCTCTGTGGGAAGAAGGACCAGTAAGACTACACGTTCATAGTGAAGGTGTTAAAAAGTTCCAGGAAGCAGGAACATGCCAAGTATCACAGGCACCTGCTACACATACCAAATATAGGTACTCTTCAAAGCCAGCCAGTGAAGAAGGTATTACCCTCCAAAATTTCCAGATGAAAAAAGTAAGGCTCCATGGGACAGTGACTGGCCCAGGGTTATAGTGCTAGTAAGTGGCCAGTAAAAGAACCCAATTCTTGTTACTGCAGACCTCACAGTTCTCTATGTGGTGTGTGCTGTCTCCCAGGGGGGAAAGCCCAGAAGCAGCACTGTAAAGTGATCAGAAAGGGGAAATCAAAGAGAATGCCAGAAAGACTGTGCCTTATCTCACCTAAACCATAAACTCATAGGACAGCCAAAAAGCCAAGCCTCCACCTACCTGAAATAGAGTCATTATAGCATCACATAACGCCTCCGTTACCCAGCAACTGTGTGGACGCCTGGCCAGTGGGCATTGACGTGAGCCCTCCTCCCACACCACACACATCTCTTCATTTTTCCTTACACATTTTGGGATAGACATTTTAAAATACAGATGGAAGAAATGGTACCTTCTCTACAATGGTAGAGGGGTATGTGGATTAAAATCACTCAGCAATTTTTTTTTTTTTTTCAAAAGCTTTCCTCACCTTTCTTGAGATTCCAAAATCACCTGTGATGGGCTGAATGTTTGTGCCCTCCACCTCGATTCAGTGTTGAAACGCTACCCCCTGAATGTGACGGTATTAAGAGATTAGGTCCATGGAAGGTAATTCGAATTAGATGAGGTCATGATGGGAGTATTCCCCTGAATGGGATTAATGCCCTTGTAAGAGTCACAGGAGCATTTGCTTCCTCTCTGCTTTCCATCACGTGAGGACACAATGAGAACACAGCCCTCCACAAGGCAGGAAGTAGGTCCTCACCACTGCCAGGACAAGATCTGCCAGTGCCTTGATCTTGGACTTCCCAGCCTCCAGAACTGAGAAATAAACATTTCTTATTTAAGCTCCTCAGTCTGTAGTATGTTTTTAAGAGATTTATTTTAGAGAGAGTGAGCTAAGGCATGTGAGCAGGGGGAGGGGCAGAAGGAGAGGGAGAGAATCTCAAACAGACTCCCCGCTGAGCATGGAGCCCAATGCAGGGCTGAGACCATGACCTGGACCAAGGTCAAGAGTCAGACACTTAAGCGACTGAGCCACTCAGGCACCCCATATAGTATTTCTGAACTAAGCTCCTTTCTCCCCGCCCAATTAACCACTAATAAACATATTTACATACATATGTTACCTGTTTTTCTGCTTGCCTACTATTGTTTTCCAGTGGTAACAGCCTAGTCAGAGTAGGGAGATCTGATGTCAGTCAGTCTGTGTGACTCTGGGCAGGTTGCTTCCCTTTCTCTGTGTCAATAAGAGGAAAGGGGGGTGGAGGGAGTGGAAAGAAAGATGATCTCTATTCACCCCTTTATCTTCTACATTCTATCAATTCCTTCCGGCCTGGCTAATTCACAGACCCACTGCCAGAAACACATTTGAGAGTACAGCGAAGAATATTCAGCATTTAAGACATATAGCATTATTTCAGCATGAAACTAATTTTTTTTTTTTTTTTAATTTCCAGATCATTGTGGGCCCAGCCAAGCACTCTCCTGCCCCAGTAACCATGTTAGATGTTGATGGGAAAACACAAGGTGACGTAGAGAGGGCGTGTTTGGAAAAGCCCTGTGACACAAATGCTTCTCTTCCAGTTCTCTAGAAATGATAACTAGGCTTCTGGCTCCAGTGGGGGCAATCCCTGTCCTTGTGAGATGCACAACATTTTGTCCATGAGATGAGAAAATCGCATTTGTGTCTGTTTTCCCAAACACCTGGTTCCGAGTCCATCCCACATTCTAGCACATTTGGAGGAGGACAGGAGAAGGCAGGTAAGTCACTTCACCCACAGTGGCACCTCGGGCCCTCATTTTAATGTAATCATTCGGAGTGACGGGATTTCTCCTGGTAACCAATTCTCAGGCCCTTCTGCCTGTGCTGGTTTTACACTAGGTTGAGCCCCATCATCCTTCATGCTGCATTACACCCGCACCTTCACAGAGAGGAAACCCAATTTGTTTTGGATCATTTGCACACCTTGCATTGAGAGTAGCCAGTTATTTTTCTGAGACGAACTCTCAGTAAATATTCGGGGAGTGATTCTGTCATGTGCTGATTATGAATTCTATTTGAGCAAGGCTGACATTTCTGTAACGGAAAAAACTACTAAACCTTTTCTAAGAAAAATTTTAAATAAATATTCCTGTAATAAAGAGTTCACAACCCCCAAATACACATAACCATTTTTTTTTTGTTCATTCCAATATAAGGGCAAAGAAGAGCATGTGGCTCTTTAAGCAAGTTTTATATGTAGGAACAGTTTTGAACAAAATTGTGAATTAAGAGAAACTGTTTTAACCAGGAGGGATTTTTTTCCTTTGCTTTTCTGGATCCCCCTAATCTCATCCCTCCCTTCCAGTGCTCTGTAGGAAACAGTCCTCAAGCCAGGACAGAGCCATCTGTATCATGGATAGAAGAGTCTCGAACTCATGCACATACTTTTAAAAAGATCCTCAAAAAGATACAAGTGCTTAGGTCAAAGGAATCAGTGACACGGTGTGTTTCCAGGAGTCACCTGGAAAACACTTTTCTAAGTAGGGGGCATCATTTTCTGGTGCCCTTCAACTGATCAGCAATTATTGCCTCATCATCACCCCTTGTCATCTCCAGTGCTAACAAGAATTGGGCAGACTTCCTGGGGCTCCTGCCCTTGGGGAACCTGGATCTAACTAGAGGTGCAATACAGTGAAGGTCTTTGGGATGAAGCCAAGATGAATCTCTTAAAATAAGTCACCTGTCCAAGGTAGTATAGCTAATAGCGGAAAAAAAAGGTTTAAGTCCAGATTTTGACACCAAATTCCATGTAACCTTCACATGCATACTAGGGAAACATTTTGTCATTGCTCCATGATTTACAATTAATTGTCCATTTTTAATGGATTCACGAATGACAGACTTTGCTCACACGAAGCTTGGCAACTCCTGGAGAGAAGGACACTGTCTCATCCCTTCCTTCTACCCTACCCCACCGTGCATGCTAGATTTTGACATGAAGGCAAAAGAACATTCACAAACAAGCATGGAGAGGGAATGTAAGAGGATCACAACAGCTGTGGAATGTGTGATAGGGGATGCAGAAGCAGAGTGAAGGAATGAGTCAGTTTGAGGAAAATGGTCCAGTGTCGGTTTGAATAGGGCTGTGAAAGACAGAGAAGACAGGAACTGGCGAGAAGAGGGAAGGTGAGGACTGCAGGCACAGAAAGGGCCCGAGAACCACACAGAGGAAAGAGTGCAGATGCAGGGAGTGCCCTGGTCACCCCGCTGCACAGAGGTGTCGTCAGGACTGCAGGGGCTGGGTTTAGCCTGAGATCCATTAGAGCAAAGAAAATGAGATCCGTTAGAACACCATGGTGTGAAACAGTCACAACTTCTTGTATTCGAGTGGATCCCACTCAGCCATTCAAAATGGTATGTTTCTTGGTAAACTTTTCGACCAACCTGTTAGAAGGGACTCAGAAACGTCTGCTAACTATGCATGATGTGTTGTTACACCACACAGAATGTCACCATCAAGAACAAATGCCATCAGCTGCCACCATGCTGTGGCATTCCATTTTACAAAATGATATGTCGTTATTAAGCGGCAAGAGGTATTGATTTCTCAGTATGTTTCCTGTTTGCTCAATTGCTTTGGTTACAGCAACACTCTATGTTAAATACACTGAGGAGATACATGTTTATCCATGGGTCCTCAGGAACGTGGGTCCTCAGGAACGTGGGACCTGCTCTTTGCCCTCGCAGATCATCAAATCCCGACACCCCTTCTTGATTTTGTTCCCTCAAACGGAGCCTGGCTTTTTCCCCCCTTTTCTTGTCAAAGGGTTTAAAATGTGAGAAAGCACCTCGTAGGGAGTTGGTCATGTGGTACAGGGCATGGTCTGTGAGTCCAAGCAGCAGGGGCCCCAGCTTTACGACTGATCACCAAGCTACCTTGGGGGTCCACACCACCTCCCTGCTCTTCTGTTTCCCCCTCTGTAAAGGAAAAGGGTACACTAAATTGTTTCCAAGATCTCCTTGCCCACTAATAATATATTATTCTCTAGTGTCTTAGAGGACATTTCTCTTCATTCAATATATATATGAAGTGCTTAATGCATGCCAGGTATTGTTCTAAGCCCTAGGAATACAACAATTTTAAAAAAACAACAAAAAAATGAAAACAAAAAATAGCCACCTGCTTTTCTGGAGTTTAACTTCTAACAGATGAACATCATAAAAAATATGTATACATACATATACATACATACATACACACACACACACACACAAATAAGTAAATACATATTACGCCAAATAGTGAATACTGTGAAATCAGGGTAAATGGGATAAAGTGTGGGGCTGGAGGAATAGGATAGAGTGAGGAGTGGGACACCCGTCTCTTTTTATGTAGTCAGGAAAGCACTGGCTGATCATGTCACATCAGCACAGAATGAAGAACACAGTGAACCATGTAGGCATCTAGAGGAAGAATATCCTAGAGAGAAGGAACAGGAAATGCAAAGGCCCAGAGGCACGAGTGTGCTTGAAGTGTGCTAAGAATCTGTCTCCAAGTGCTCTGGCTTGGAGGTACAGCCAGAGGCTCAGCTACATGTTGCTGTGTTCCCTGACTTGCCTTCTGCGGCTGCCATTGGATCAACGCAGACTTGAACGATGTTCTGGGCAGCACTGGGAACATTCTAGAAAATGCTTACCCTTGAGTATATGCAAAGTCCACAGTTGCCCCCTCTCAAACCTGGTACACTAAAGGAGAAATCTTTCAGGAATGCTTAGGAGGCTGTAATTCTCCCACAAATAAATAAATTCTCCTCTTCACAAACAGTAAACATCAGGAGAATTTTTTTTTCTTCTGAAAAAGGCAAAGTTGAAACTTAGGTTGTTATATTTGAGAGGAAAAGATAAAATCAAAACCTGGTTTGTGAAGGTAGGAATGGTCCTCTCCCTAGAAGTCTGCCATGAAGAGAGCTTTTGTAATTAAGCCACACAATCACCTTGAGGATACTTAATAGCTTAATAAGATTTTTAATGAGTCTCTTTGAAAATGAGAAACCACACTGTATAAAATGGGCCCATAAAATGTTATGCAGCTGTGCTGTGGCCTCAAACAAATCACAAACACATCCCATCCAGGATCCTATGATATTAAATGTCAAGTTTAGAAGACAAGGATTTTGGCTACACTTGTTTTGAAGCACACTTAGGAAAGACCTCAAATGCCTCCAGACACAACCCCACAGACATGCACACTGGGTGGCTAACCACATGGGGAACCCTGAAAAATCCAGTCTCATGTTTATCTCTCTCCTAAATACCTCAACTTATACTGATAGCCTCCTTCTCTGAATTCCTTCATTTTAAAGACCATTGATTTATTTAACATTTCCCTTTAGAATGAACCAGTCACTACCACTGGGAAGATCCCAGGAAGACCACCACTTCACCTTTGTGCTCCGGATAGTTTACCCTCTGCCAGTGCTTGTACGTAAGGCAACATGATGTTAGGTATCATGAGACTTGCAAACCAATGTTTGTAGGAATTTAGAAAAAGGGTCAAATTGCTATTGAAAGTAATCAGGAAAGGCTTCATGGAGGTGGCAATGTTTTTAATGAGCCCTGAGGTGAGGATTCTCCAGGAAAAAAATGAAATGGAAGGTGTTGGCAGAGCTGCAAGTAATCTAACGTGGGAAGAGGAACAAATGTCAGTAAAAAAGCAACAAAAGCTCAAGGCTAGAGAGCGGTGAGAAGAGAATGCTGACCCCTGAATTAGAAATGTTGACAATTTGGATTTTACACCATGAATAACTGGGTGGACTCTGAAGGCTTCTGAGCAGAAGTTAGCTAGAGCCTAATGCTGTGGGCAGTGTGCATATTTGAGAGTAAAAGGAAACTGCAAACTGAGTTTAGGGACTTAAGAAAATCAGTACTTCAACTAGAGTGGGAGCCACCCAAAGACCAGAGAGAGATTAAACAACTCTGACCAATTCTAGCAAAACACTTAGGTCTTTACCATTCCTTTCATGCTAAATAACCTGGGGCAGGGAGTGTTTGCTTTTTTCCTTCAACTCCCACATCTAGCACAGGATTGGTCCCAAATCAGATGCTCCATGAGCAACTGCTGAAGGGCTAACATGAAAACCTCCTGTCTCCAGCGTAGCCTCTTCAGGGGGTAACAGAGGGCACTGCTAGGGTCCACCCCAGGCAGAGAATGGGCTAGAGCCTCAGCCTCATCTGCGCTATCAAGGGTCACAGCTGGAAAGTTCCCTCCACGAAAGCTCCCGAACACTGGCCTCCAACTGCACTCCAGGAACCACCAGCCCGCTTCCTCCTCTGAGGAGTGGGAACACCAGGATCCTGTGCAGCCCAGAGCCTTCTACAGGGAACTGCAGAGCAAGCTATGGTGCCCTCGTGACTATGGTCACGTAATGCCACCATGCGCAGATAAGCGGCACATCCTCTAACATCAGCATTTTTAGCCTATTCTAGTGTTTCTTAAAGAGGACTGGATGGTCTTATTCAGAATTCTGAGTGCGGGGTGCTCAGCAAGCTCCATATGGAAAATGGGGGCTCATTCGCAGGAACAGAGCAATGGGAGCACGGTGAGACAGGTGTTGCAGTCCCACCTTGGCAACTGCTCTGTGAAGCTGTGTCCATCACTGAGTGAATATGGGAGGAGACGGGGGCACATGAGGTCTCCATGCTTCTGAAGGCTTTATAATCCATACCCTGCGAACAGACTCAGATGAAGAATTTCATCTCTAAGGAGTTGAAAACAATGTTTGTGAATGTAATCCTACTCTGGGTTGCCATAATAATGTATAATAATCACACAGTGTTTGTTCCCTCTTTGAGCTTCCCAACTTGCCTGAAGTAGGACTAATGAACCCATTTTGTAGATTCTGCTGACAGGATTAAACAAAAAACATCACTCTAGGTCTTAGGAAAAGCTGCTGTAACAAACTGCGTTACCCTGGCAGAAATTCTAAAGACTGACAAAATCCAGTATTCGCAGGGATAGGAGAAATGAGTGATATTATAAACGGATACAACTTTTTAGGAGGCAATACTTATCAAAATTACTTACAAATTTATTATTTGATGCTGAAATTCTGCCTCTAGAAATCTATCCAACATACATGTCCATTACACAAAGACATATGTGGAAGTGTCTATTACCACATGGTTTGTCACCTTGGAAAAAGTCATACCCAATTCAAGGGTTGGATCATGGTCCATCCGTACAATGGAATATTACACAGCCATTTCTTTTTAAAAAGATTTTAACTTTTTAATTCTATATACTTATCTGTATCTTGAAACTTTTAATAATGAGTATGTATTCATATATTAACTTCCTTTTTAAACCATTTAATGTAAAAAAGAAACCGCTAGAATCCAAAAACTCTGGATTTAAATCCAACGTATATTCCATGGTTCTACAATTTGTAAAGTGCTTTTTAGTTGTCTTTCCAGCTTTATGGAGATGCACTGACAAATCACATCGTATAAGTTCAAGGTGTACGATGTGATGATTCGATATACAGACACGCTGTAAAATAGTCACATAAGGGTTAAAGGTTGGTTAATACATCCATCATATCTGTGCATTTGTGTTTGTGTGTACATGTGTTTGTGTGTTGAGAAAATTTAAGATCTATACTCTTAACAAATTTCAGGCACATAATACAGTATTGCTAACTACAGTCACCATGCTACATTTTAGATCCCCAGAACTTGTTCATCTCATAACTAAGTTTGTGCCCTTTGACCAACATGTCTAATTTCCCCTATACCCCAGGCCCCTGGCAACCACCCGTCTATGGTTTCTGGGAGTTTGGCTTTTGTAGATTCCACATATAAGTGAAAACTGGCAGTATTTGTCTTTCTCTGATTTATTTCACTTAGAATATGTAAAGCATTTTTTAGATCCCCATGTCAAACAGTTTAGTTTTCCCAGGAACTGCAGGTCACATAAAGTTCAATGTTAGAGCTTCTGGGGGCAACTGTGTTACAAACTCAAACAATGGGAGTGTGCTCCTAACAGTTTTTTCCCCTCCTTAGGAGGTTTGTACTGAGTGTGTACTGAGCTGGATGTTACCTACAGAGAAAAAATTGGGTGTCAGAAAAGAACAGATGGGGCCAACATGGATCTCTTCCTGTCATAGTAGTTACCCTGGTCTGTCCACTCTTTCATCACCTCTTCTGTGAAATCTAATGTGTAACTCATATATTTGCTATCATTCATGCATTGAAATTGAGTTCTTCCTATATCTCAAGTCCGAGATGAGTAAGATTCTGTCTTTTTCTGTTTTTCCTTCAGGGAAGTTGGAAGAGGGCAAAGACACAGAAACAACCCTTCGATAAGGATGAAAACTGAGGCCATATGGCTCCTTCCTGCCCTTTCCATTACGTCCCCACGCTGATTTCATTCACGTGTTGACAGTACATATGCATAAGAAGGGAGTGGAAATGCAACAGACTGAGAGGCTGGACTGTGAAATAAGAAGTTGGGTAAACTGGGCAATTTCCAACAATGTGACCTTAGACCAGCTATTTAATTTCTCTGAAACTCAATTCCATTATTAATTATGAGTAAACACATCCTGCCTCCTGCACTGAGTTTTCGTGAAAAATAGTCAATATAAAGCACTGCATAAACCACAAAGTAGTACACCAAAACAGGAATTACTTTCCAAACTTCCTTTTTTGCTGTGTTTTAGAGGGCTTTGTGGAAAAACTCTCAAGTTGTGCAGGCTTCCATTTTTTTATTCTTCCAACCATGACACGTTAGGGATGCCACTGCTGCATCAAGGGTGCCAAAGAAATCACCTGAGTATGAAGTAGCATGTGTAGAATAGTCAGAACCTATTTATTACATGTAAGTACACATGGGCATCAAAGTTCACCTCCGTAAATTACCAAAATGACAGAATGTTAAGCTAAGATCAGACGCCAAAACAAAATTATCTGTGGTATCAAATATAAACCACCTTTCAAGCCAAGGAACTCAGAGCACCAAAAAGGATGAGCAGTAGACTGCACAGACAGATGTGGAAGGAAAGACCCCTGGTCAGGGTTTGACAGCGGGCAGTGATCATGCAAACCGCTGGCTATCACTTGACAGAGCAGTCAACTCCCAGGTCAAGAGATACGAAGTTTCCAGCCACTCATGTGTGAGACTCCACAAGAGAATTTCTCTCCTTGTGAGTCCCAAAGAGCCTGACTGGATCTGCCTGTTATATCCTCTATAAAGTGAAAATGGAGCAGGGCGACCCTGTCCATCAACCCAGCGATCAGGATTACCTGCGACCTGCCACCACCTCCACCCGGCGATGTCTGTTGCCCTGCTCCAGGTGAAAGGAACAGAAATAACCTTCTAAAGTCTCCTTCTGCCTCATGCTACTAGACCTAGGTACTTGGGGCGGGGCGGGGGGGAGCACCAGGGGAAGGCAGGAATTGTCCATATTAAGAAAACTGAAAATAAAAATAAAATAAAATAAAAACCTTTAACTAGTGCTTTGAAATCCAAATCTCAGATATTTTCAGAACAGAGATGTGATAGGTTTCCTTGGGAATCCCTTACCAACACGGTGCCTGCTCAGAGAGGTCTCCCTCCCCTGTGCACTTGGAGTGGGTGAAGGGATCCTTCCCAGAACACTACATCCCCTTTTTCAAAATCTGGATTCAAACCTGATTATTTTTGTTTTTTTTTAAAGATCAGAATGACGGTGAAAGACCTGTCCTCCATAGCTTTAGTCTTCTTCTCCCTAACAGAATAACTTAAGTTGGGTGCTTCAACAGCAAGAATGTGTTTCCTAAATTCTGGAAGCCGGAAGCCAAAATATTATTTTGGTATTTTTTAAAGGAATTTGGAGGAAATAATTTGATTTTGTCTCCTGATAAGAACTTTACCAGTTAGTTTTCAAGTCAGGCTTAGTGAAGAACAGTAGTCACTGGCCAGGGACAGTCTCTCTTCTCAGAGGAAAACATGATGACAGATTTCCACTTACCCCACAATGCACCAGAGGCTGGTGACAAGATGCTGGGCTTGGTACTTGGGGAGAATAAGCAGGCATGTGCTTCAGGGCTGACAGTGAGGTGCTCAGCTGCCATCACTTTCTTTTCTGGGTAAGACACCTCTTGGCAGTAGAAGTAACAGCTCATTCTTGGAAGAAAAGGCGCCATGCTAGAGTGAACGTTGCCTCTTCAAAGAGTGACGCTATTGAGTTTTGTCTGATTTTTAGATGTAGGACCACTGACCTAAGGCTCAAGTGCTCACAAGTGACCTTGTCTGCAGAAGGGATAAAGCAAGGAGAAGGAGTGAAGAATTTCCCCTAGCTTCTATCTTCAAATGTGGCCTTCATATAAGCCACCATGGATGAACAACAGAAGAGAGTTACACAACATAAGCTTATCTGTAAAGTGGACTTGTGAACAGGTCATGAGGATAGACCTCAAAGTGTAATGAAAAGCAATTTTAAGTACCACAGATTGGGCAATTGAAATGGACAAATGCTGGCCTCCAGAAGCTTCTAGATGCCAATACGGACACTCCATATTGCTGTCTCTTCAAGGAGGACTATTGCAGAGTCCCAGGGGAAACTGAGGGGAGGATGGGTCCTTGCTCAAAAGTCATCTCCCTCTTGCTTCACTTATGCCTGAGTCCCCTATGTCAAGAGAGCTAAGCTATTTCTTCCTAGAGATATGGCTGAAATGCCAATTGAGCTGGGAGAAGAAATGCAACCTCCAGATAAATGAGCAGTGTCATCCATGGCTGAGATGGATTTTCTCTCCCTCTGCCCCTCCCCACCTACTCTCCCTCTTTCTAAAATAAGTAAAATCTTAAAAAAAAAAAAAAAAAAGGTGAAGGTGGCCTCATTACTACCAGGGCTTTGTGAAAGTTCTGACTTTCTACTAGGCACCCCCCAACACCACCCCAGCAAGATGGGTATTATGGACTGAATGACTGTATTCCCCCCAGATTCATAAACTGAAGCCCTAACTCCCATGTGATGGCATTTGGAAATGGGATCTTTAGGAGGTAATTAGGTAAAGGGCAGGAGGGCCTGGTCTGTTGAGATTAGTGGCTTTATCACAAGAGACACATGAGAGCTTGTTCTCTCTTTCTCCACCATGTGAGGACACAAAAAGGCACCAACCCTCTGCAAGCCAGGAAGAGCTCTTTCCAGAACCAGACCATGCTGGCATGTTGATCTCAGACTTCCGGCTTCCAGACTTTAGGAAACACATTCTTGCTGTTTAAGCACCCAACTTAAGTTATTCTGTTAGGGAGAAGAAGACTAAAGCTATGGAGGACAGGTCTCTCACCATCATTCTGATCTTTAACAAGAGCAAGGCTTTCCCTAGGGCTTTTTATGCTCCATGCCCATTGATATTTATGGATTTTCAGCTTCTCTAGAACCCAATCTGAGATGAACGAAATCCCAAAAAGAAAAAACTGGCAACTCAGCATGTTTTGAGTTCCTAGTTTCCTAGCTGGTCTAACTTCTCTCCTTCTGCTATATATATATATATATATATATATATATATATATATATATATATATATATATATATATATATATATATATATATATATATATATATATATATATATATATATATTCATTCCAAGATTTTAATTCTATTTAACGGGAGAAAGAGAAAATAGGTCTGCTCCATCTATCTTAATGGGAAAGTCCTCTTATTGACTTTTGAAGGAATTAAAGTAACCTACTTTTTAACAAATATGTTGAATCTAAATTCCAGGAAGTAATGATCCCATTGCACTCGGACACTGTCACACTAGGTCTGAAATGCAAGACTCCATTTCCATAGTCACATTTTTTGAATGAACATTAATCATTAATGCACAAGAGAAGTACAAGTACTACCCCACCCAGTATCACATTAGAGAATCTTGTCACATGAGGAAGGGTTGAGAGACCCAGATCTGATTGAAGTGTTGATTATCCTAGCGTAGGTTTATGAATCCTGAGGGACAAATAAGATTAACAGGTTTTATCTAGCTAAATGAAGCAATTCAGTCTCAATAAAAAGGACTTGCTGCTGATAATAATAACAGTAATAATAATAATAAATACCTAACCTTGAGTATTTTACACAGCCAGGGTACCAAATGGTTTATATGGAGCATCTCAGTTGGTTCCTACCACCACCCTGTGATGTGGAAACTATAGCGTCTCCATCTTTGGAAGGGAAAGACCAATGCTCTGAGGAGCTGAGTCCTTATCCAAGTCCGCACAACTAGCATGTACTGGAGTCAGGATTCAAATCCAAGTCTATGTGGCTCCAGAGCCAGGGTTGTTAACCATTAGCTTCTACTGTCCCCAGATGACTTCTTTTTTTTTTTTTAATATTTTTTTATTATATTATGTTAGTCACCATACAGTACATCCCTAGTTTTTGATGTATAGTTCCATGATTCATTACTTGCGTATAACACCCAGTGCACCATGCAATACGTGCCCTCCTTAATACCCATCACCAGCCTATCCCATTCCCCCACCCCCGTCCCCTCTGAAACCCTCAGTTTGTTTCCCAGAGTCCACAGTCTCTCATGGTTGATTCCCCCTTCTGTTTACCCCCTCCTTTCTTCTTCCCTTTCTTCTCCTACCAATCTTCCTACTTCTCATGTTCCATAAATGAGTGAAACCATAGGATAATTGTCTTTCTCTGCTTGACATATTTCGCTTAGCATTATCTCCCCCAGTCCTGTCCATGTTGCAGCAAATGTTGAGAAATCATTCTTTTTGATGGCTAAGTAATATTTCATTGCATATATGGACCACATCTTCTTAATCCAGTCATCTGTTGAAGGGCATCTCGGCTCCTTCCATGATTTAGCTATATTCTAGAAACTACAAATCACTCTTGAAAGACATTGAAGAAGACACAAAAAGATGGAAAAATATTCCATGCTCATGGATCAGAAGAATTAACATAGTTAAAATGTCCATGTTACCCAGAGCAATCTACACTTTCAATGCCATCCCGATCAAAATACCAATGACATTTTTCAAAGAACTGGAACAAACAGCCCTTAAATTTGTGTGGAACCAGAAAAAGGCCCCAAATCCCCAGGGAATCGTTGAAAAGGAAAAACAAAGCTGGGAGCATCACGTTGCTGGATTTCAAGCTGCACTACAAAGCTGTGATCACAAAGACAGCATGGTACTGGCACAAAAACAGACACATAGACCAATGGAACAGAATAGAGAACCCAGAAATGGACCCTCGGCTCTTTGGGCAACTAATCTTTGACAAAGCAGGAAAAAACAACCAGTGGGAAAAAGACAGTCTCTTCAATAAATGGTGCTGGGAAAATTGGACAGCTACATGCAAAAGAATGAAACTTGACCACTCTCTCACACCATACACAAAGATAAACTCCAAATGGATCAAAGACCTCGATGTGAGACAGGAATCCATCAAAATCCTAGAGGAGAACATAGGCAGCAACTTCTACGACATCGGCCAAAGCAACCTTTTTCATGACACATCTCCAAAGGCAAGAGAAACAAAAGATAAAATGAACTTGTGGGACTTCATCAAGATAAAAAGCTTCTGCACAGCCAAGGAAACAGTCAAAAAAACTGAGAGGCAGCCCACAGAATGGGAGAATATATTTGCAAATGACGCTACAGATGAAAGACTGGTATCCAAGATCTACAAAGAACTTCTCAAACTCAATACGCAAGAAACAAACAAATCATAAAATGGGCAGAAGATATGAACAGACATTTTTCCAATGATGACATACAAATGGCTAACAGACACATGAAAAAATGTTCAACATCATTAGCCATCAGGGAAATTCAAATCAAAACCACACTGAGATACCACCTTACACCAGTTAGAATGGCAAAAATTAACAAGGCAAGAAACAACAAATGTTGGAGAGGATGTGGAGAAAGGGGATCCCTCCTACATTGTTGGTGGGAATGCAAGTTGGTACAGCCACTTGGAAAACTGTGTGGAGGTCCCTTAAAAAGTTAAGAATTTAGCTACCCTATGATCCAGCAATCACACTACTGGTTATTTACCCCAAAGATACAGATGTAGTGAAGAGAAGGGCCATATGCACCCCAATATTCATAGCAGCATTGTCCCCAGATGACTTCTGAGCCATCAAACAGGCTGTAGTCAGACTCTAAGAACTCTTCCCCTGCAGAAACAAGTCCCTCTTGGTGAGCTATGCCTGCCGTCTAATGGAGAAAGCCTCTTTCGTTACTGTAAGGACAGGATTGAGTAGCTACATGCTTCTCTTCTTTGTGTTTCAGCCATTTAATCATTTGAAATTGAGGAAGTCTGCACACACATCTGAGATGTGCTGGCCTTTCTTCTCCATGTGTCCCAGCTGGTTTGAGAACTGAATTTCTCAAGCTGTACATGACAAGTACAGGGAAGCTCCTCACAACCAGGAAATTAGAGCAAATGGCTGAAAAAAAAATTTTTTTTTTGCTGTTTTCCCTTTTACATCATTTTGTTCCGGTCTCTTTGAAGACCATATTAATCTATATGCATTTCATACTGAATGTTTCTCATCTTGTCTTGAAGGGAGGATTTTCCAAATGGAAAAAGGAGTTTTAATCATGGCAAATTTTGTTCAATTCTTGCTTTGATAGCAGTTCTTTTCAACCTAGTTCTTAAGTCCATATAAGTCATGTAAAAGCAAATCTAATACTTTATGCTTGGGGTCTGGCAAGTACTAATGAAAGTAATATTTATTTTAAGACACAATAACTCTGTGTGTGTGTGTGTGTGTGTGTGTGTGTGTGTGTGTGTGTAATGGTTGGGGGAACTAACTTTGGTGTCAGACAAGAAAGCTAAATTTGAGTTTTTTCTTTCACCTGGTAATTGTAGGATCTAGGTCTTCTCTCCATCTGTAAAAACCAAGATAATTATAAAACATCTCTCATAGGTCTGCTGTGTCTCAAGTGTGGTAACTTTTGTGAGATTCTTAATATCCCTAGCACACAATGTCTAACATATAGGAAACATTGTATAAGCATCCACCCTCTTCCCTTTCTCACTTCTATTATCAACTTGATGAAAACCATTTCTTTGCTATGTTCTATAATCGTAAATACCTGAGCAGTAAATATATACACACACATTATATACAGAGAGACAAACTGATTTCCAGGGGGGGAAAGAAAGGAAAACAAGTACTTTCAGAGAAAGTATTGGGCACTCATCCAATGTGCCCTTATCTGACTGAAGGCTGATTCTCAAATTCTCTAGAAGACTGTCCAATAAAACTTCTGTCCAGTTCTGTAGCCACTAACCACTTGTGTCTCCTGAGCACTTGAAATATCACTAGTTCAACCAAGGAACTGAGTTTTAAATTCTCATTTGAATAGCCACATGCAGTTAGTAAGCTATCTGATTGGACATCACAGCTATAAAGACTGATCCCACTGAAGAACTGACATTTTTTAAAGTTCATCAAAGCATTAAAATTCTACTGAATTCAGGATTCTCTGGACACTGAAAGGTCTTCAATGAGTTTTAGAAGCTTTGTAGATGATGCTACAAGCTAGGCCCTCCTGTTTTCTCTTTTTACCTTCACATTCCAACTTCAGACTTTTTCATACCTTACTGCTACCCCCCCAACATTATTTAAGCAGGTGAAATTAGGTTAAGCTATACACCAATTATTAAATTAGTCAAATAACCTAAGAACTTGCATAAAAGCTTTCTCTTGAAACTCTTACTCCCCCTTTAATGAAAATATGAGAAGAAGAAGAAATGTGGACTAGTGTTTCTAGCTTGTGTAGGTGCTTTCTCTCTCCTCACAAGGCCCACAGGGCAATGGAGCATGCGCAGTCCCCTTGCAAAAGACCACTTGCTGGGGGCAAAGTGCTAGCGATATCAGATAGGCTTTGATGGTAGCTCTGCTAGCAAGGCAAGATGCAAATGTTAGCATACCTCACATTTACAGGGTACTTTGAATCTTTTTAAGAAAGAGACCTTAAAAAAAGAAAAAAAGGAAGGAAGAAAGAAAGATACCTGAGAAGTTCAACATTTTGTCTGATTTTTTAATTATTCCATGCATCAGTCAGGTTACACAAGTAAGGCACAAAGAAATTTGTGACAGATTCAGCAAATCCTCAACTCTGATTCCTAAACTACTATATTTTACCCTTGACTCGCTAACCTAAGGCACCCTTGCACAGGTCAAGGCATTAATACTCCCTTGACTCATTCTCATAATGGCCAACTACAAATATCATTAAATGACCCAGTCATGTCCAGAAGTTTTACAACGACAGAACAGAAGGGTTTTTTTTCCCTAGTATATAAAGCCAACAGATTAGTGAAGAGCTCTCAAAAGTAACCTTGGCTTCTAGAGAAATTCTTCACCATAATGCTTCTAGCAGTAAATCCAGGTCATAGATAACAGCAGTCATGGGTCACAGAGAGGAATATAACATGAGGGAACACAAGTCGGCAAAGCCCTCCTTGCCAATGCAAATTAATGTAATCATCACTTCCTGTCATGAGAGTTTCATAGGAAGTGATTGGGGGAAATTGGCTTGTTGTTGGGACTGTGCCTACTCTAGGTTTAGAATCAAATCAGTCGTGGTCCAGATAAAAATGTCAAAGCAGGGAGAAACACCATATTACATTCATGAAAGAGGAAGATAGCACTGATTTACAGATGGTACCACTTCTCAAGGCCTAAGGGTTTCCAAAGGAGCATCTCTAAAGGGTTGACTAAAAGTTGGTATAGAGTCAAATGTCATGCTCTGGAAGTGTTAGAAAGGCCTGCCTGATGGGAAACAACCTCCCGCTAATGAAGTAAGAGAAGATACACACTACAGCCTGTAGTCCTGATGAAACAGATGATTCAACCAGTGCCATCCAGAGGAGAACATGGCTTTGGCTAACACTGTCCAGTGAGAAATGTGATTGACCATTACCAATTGCATTTAGTGATCAGGACCACGAAGTGATGGATGATTCAGTGACAAAGCCATTGATCTACTGCAAAGATGAAGCGAGCCAAATCTTATTGCAAATTCTTTTTCAATCTCCCATTCTATTAAACTGAAATTAATGCTTAAATATGGAAAAGACAATGCTGACCCCACCACATATACTGAAACATTCATTGTATTTCAGAAGAGAGGGGCAACTGGTAGTTTGTACAGCTCTAGCCCCACTGTGTTAGTTTACTGACCTCAGGCCACTAGTACATATTTTTAAGTTAGTAGAGAAGGAGTTGGAAATCACTTTTCTTTGAGACAGCAAGAAAATCAAATTCATGGCATTAGTCTAGTCAGCTCCACTGAATTTGCCATATACAATGCATCCAACTGAGTTACCAGCCCAGATGGGGAGAGGGGCAATTAGGAAGGCCCCAGAGAGTGGCTGGCTGACTTCCTGAAAGGTTTCCTTCCAGTGGGTGGCTCTCTAATCTGACAGGATTCCAGGACACAGCAGGGAAGCCCTGGGACACAGCAACAATTCTTCCAAAAGGCATCTTTAAAACACTAAAGTAAAAATAGCTTTCTCCTTCTGTGAAATGTCATTTCACATTTTACCAAGGTCCAAAATTCAAAGTCCTGTGTTACACTGAGTGCTAAACTCAGCCATCCTTAGGCATTTTCATATGTTCTATAGCTGCTGGATTAATAGGCAATCAGGCTACTTTTTGGACTGCATTTAAAGAGAATTTAAATATACTTAAAGGACAGCCAGTGTTAACTATTCAGGAAAGGAGGGAGGGGAAGGAAGAGGAGGGAGACTAGAATGAGATGGGATATCCATCCTGTCACAGGAAATAGACAGTAGTGGCTAAGAATATTGATGAAAATATTGAAAATCAATTTTAAGTGTTTCGTACATGGAAAATCAAAAGTAGGACATTTCATACATCACTACTGGCCTGATTCTTTCATTCCTTGCCTGTCATTTTGACTTTGTGCTTTTTTTTTTCTCCCCCTCTTGTCAGGTTGTTTTCTTCTTGACTAAAGAAAAAGAAGCTGACCGGATGTGGTTCCAGCCAGAAATTTCTCTGCAGAAGGACTCTCACAGGTTGTGGTTTTGTCCGCTCTAGCAGGTCAAGTCAGACACAGAATACACATGGGAAGCCCTGTGTCTGAGTTACACGAGTGTTGAGGGGGATCAAGCAATCAGTGAGGATACGTCCACTTTGTTCTCTATGGAGGATCATTTATAAGTTTTTTTTTTTAATAAATTTTGGTTTTCAGAGCAGTTTTAGTTTTTTAGCAACACTGAGCAAAAAACACAGATCCCCCATATACTCCCATTTCCTACACATGCACAGCTTCCCCCATTATTGACATCCCCCCACCACCACCAGAGTGGGACATTTGTGACAACTGATGAACCTACATTGACACATCGTTTGCATCCCAAGTCCCTAGTGAAATATTAGGGTTTGCTCTTGGTGTTGCACATTCTATAAATCTTGACCAATTTATAATGACATGTATCCACCATTAGTATCATAGAGAGTATTTTCACTGCCCTAAAACTTTTTTGTGTTCTGCCTATTCCTTTCTTCTTCCCCTCAACTTCTGGCACCCCTCATCTTTTGGCTTTCTCCATCATTTTCCCTTTTCTAGAATGTCAGAGTTGGAATCATTAAGTATGTAGCCTTTTCAGAATGGCTTCTTTCCCTTGGTAATATGAATTTAAGGTTCTTCATCGGCTTTTCATGAATGGATATCTCATTTCTCTTTTAGTGCTGAATGATCCTCCACTGTCTGAGCTACCCATTCACCTTCTGAAGGACATTTTGGTTGCTTCCAAGTTTTGGTATTCAACGAATAAAACCACTATAACCATCTATGTACCTATTTCTATACGCACATAACTATTTTTAATTCCTCTGGGTAAACAACAAGGAAAGCAATGCTGAGTAATATGGTAACAGTAGGTTCAGTTTGGTAAGAAACAGCCAAACTGTCTTCTAATGTGATGGTGCCATTTTGCTTTCCCACCAGTAGTGACTGAGAGTTCTTGCTGTTGACCCACATCATCACTAACATTTGATGTTGTCAGTTGTCCTGGCTATTCTGATAGGTGTGGAGTAGTCTCTCATTGTTCTAACCTGCATTTCTCTGATGACCTATGATAAGGAGCATCTTCTCAAATGCATATTTGCAATTGGTCTATCTTCTCTGGCAAGGGGGTCTGTTAAGATCTTTGGCTCATTTTTTAACCAGCTTGTTCTTTTTTGTTGTTGCGTTCCAACGGTCCTGCCTATAGTTGAGATAATGGTCCTTTAACAAAGAGGTCTTTGGCACATATTTTCTGCCAGTGTGTTCTTTACAGTGTTTTTGGCAGAGTAGAAATTTTTAATTTTAATGAAGACCAGCTTATCAATTATTTCTTTCATGGATCAGGTCTAGTTGTTGTATCTAAAAAGTCATTGCCATATCCAAAGTTGTCTAGACATGTTATATTATAGCAGTTTTACAGTACTGTTTTACTTTAGGTCTGTGATCCACTTCTTTGGAAAGAGTTTAGAGTCTGTGTCTTCATTTTTTTTCCCCCATGGGGATGCTGTTTCCCCAGTACCATTTCTTGAAGAAACTGTCTTTTCTCTATTATATCGCCTTTGCTTCTTTGTCAAATTTCCACTGACTAGATTTCTCTGGGTCTATTTCTGGGCTCTCTATTCTGTTCCACTGATCTGTCTATTCTTTTGCCAATAGCACATGGTCTTGATTACTGCAGCTTTATAATAAGTCGTGAGGGCACGTAGTAGCTGTCCCCCATTTTGTTCTCCAATCGTCTTCACTATTCAGTGCTTCTTGCCTCTCCATAGTAGCTTTAGTAACAGTTTGCTACATCCACAAAGTAACTTTCTGGGATTTGGATTGGGGTTGCATTGAATCTATAGATTAAGTTTATTATAAAACATAATAAGCAGATATTATGATTTGTATAATTCTACAAAATTATGCCCATTTTACACAATGATATAACTTGCTGTGGCCAATGGGATGTGAGTAGAAGTGTTGTTATATTACTTCTGGACAGAAACTTGAAGCATCAATGCATAGTTTCTAGGTTCTCTTTGCCTGTTTCTTTAGTTTTTAGTAAAAGCAAACATTCTATTTAGTCCGCCAAGAAATTGAGCTCTTTGAAACCTCCATATTTACTTTTTAAATTTCAGAAATCCTGCCTCTTGCAAATGAAAGCTTTAATTTGCAAATTGTATTTTCTGTTAGGGGCCTATAAAGTCAGAGCTGACCAATGATTCCTTATTGCCACCATATGTCATACCTCTGAGGGTAGTACCTACAGAAACCTGTCCTGTGACCCAAGAGAGAGAAGGAATTAAAGCAATTCAGGAATAGGGACCCCTGTTATTATCTGTACCTATATCATCCCAATACATGTGATAAAATAAATCTTGGGTAGTCAAACAGCAATACTTGTCATACTACCTACAACTAAGAGCCTGATATTACCTGTTTACAATGCCCCCATCAGGGTTATACAGCCTCCATGGCTCTTTGACATGTTCACTCTGGGAGGCCATCTTTGTCTCATAAACACTGTAGTTCTGTGTACTCATGGAGACAATTCCAGTAATAATTTCCTCTGCAGTTCTAGCTTTCTTTAATTACAAATAAAATTCATCAATGTCACAAAATACCTAGTAAAGAGTGACGCTTTAGTGTTTGTTAGAGGGGTGGTTTAGAAGCTGGGAAAGATAGCCACTTTAATGAATATAAACAGTCCATTTTTTCTAGTTGGGATCAATCTGATAGGTGGTTTTAGGTATTTCCAAATAAGACTAGAGTCTTTCTCTTATTTTGGAGAATAACTAAAGGCCATGAAGGGATGTGAATACAGCCACTTCAGACTCATACCATGTTCTAGTTATTAGAGTGCTATAAAATGGACAGATTTTTGCAGAATAATGCAAATGATATTATCTGCTTAGATTTTCCACCCAGATCAGGATTTCGACTCATCTATACCAAAGGTTATTATTCTCTCTCAAGACATGCACACGTGTGCTCTTGTTCAATATTTGCTAATAAGAAACTGGGAGAGGCCATAATAAGGCAGAAGGTACATTCAGTCTCCATCTTCTCTTCTTTCCAGGCTGGAGAAAAGGCTTAATAAGGGCTGACAGGGCATTTTTCAGGGTAATGGGGAGTGGCCTTCTAGCATCCTGCTTGTGGGGTAATCCACAAGGAAGAGGTCCTGATTTGGGAAATTGAGGAAGCTGAAAAAGGTCTTAGAGTTGGTGGGAAGACGTCAATAGGAGATAGACAAGCTAGCCCTGGAGGAGGAGAAGAGTTTTCCTCCCTCTGGGCTCTAGACAAATGAGTTCTAGGTTTTGAGAAGAACCTTGTTCAAAAGTTACCTACTGGATATGGTGGTTCCCCCCAACAAGCCAGCGTTAAGGGACTCACTGAACATTCCACTGAGGGGGTCTGTAGTCAGTGGACTTTGGGAAGAATTCTATTTTCCAAATCTCAGTTTCTCCACTTTTCCTTTAAGTTTTTGTAAAGTTTCATAGGCACTGGAGGCTGTCCTCAATCATTCCTATGCGGAATTATGAGTGGGTCCTTGCCTACACCCTAAGTAAAGAGGTGAAGGAGTAGCAACTAAGGAAAGGTGGTTTCCCAGTAGCAGAAATGACTACAGAAGAATAGTACAGCAGTCTAAAGCCAATGGCTACCTGTGGGAGGCAAACAAGACCTGGAGGTATCTATGGCTCCAAACCCATCAGCTATCCAGGACGTGGCCAAAGACATGTGGGGAGAAGAAAGTGATCAAAGTCTGAGTTTTTAGGCTTGAGGCATAGAAGATTGTGTCAAAGATTTGGATGTCAAAAGGAGACATGACTTTAGTCACAGGCTAAAGTCTAAAACATCTGAGTTCTAGCAATAATAATGCTTTCCCATATCTAGGTTTAAATGTCTATGTAAGATACTGAAATATCTTCAAACTGATTGGAAAATCGCAATTGTCCTTGGCTACTGCAGCCCTAATTCAGGCACTTCCTCGACATGGCTGCAATCCAGTAACTAAAGGGTCAATACCTGACACAGCCACTTCCACTGCCACAAGAGGCTGATTATTCAATTATTTGGCCACTACCTTTGCCTGCCTTTCACTGAGCCTGATTGTGAGAGATAGAAGAAAATACTTTCAAATATTTATTCTTTAAGAGTTGGTGCAGGGGGAGAAAAAGAGACCAAACCATATAAGCTAAATGAAGAATAACACAGTAAATGCCTTATGAATACAGAGCCAAGGGGAACTAAAATTTGGAGTGATCAGAGGTTAATGGAGGTCAGATCAAACACAGATCTTAAAGAAGAGTGGGCTTCTCTCCTGTGCTGGGCACGTATTTTTGCATTATCCTGAACTCTAACAATTGGTAACCTCTTGCCACATGATAAAATGCAGTTTCTCTGGACTATGCAATGCTACAATTCAACCGCCTCATTTATTTGCCAACAACTCAACACCACGTTGGTTTTTCTACAGGGGTAATTAGACAAATTAGAAGGCTACAACAGGAGGAGAGAGAAAATGGGCCATTTCTTGTCCTAAGTTATGGAGATGCCAAAATTATCAGGGCCAACTCTTTCATTACTTTATTCCCAATAAAATTTGAAATCAACTATGTATAAATAATGGCCCAATTAATTCATTTAAATGAATTCACTAATTTAAAATGAATTGTGATCAATTGTTAAGAGCAGCTTACATTATCCCAGCATCTTGCATATTATATAGTCAGTTTAGTATGGAATTAAACTCACAACAAAGGCGGTAAAAAGCAAAGCCATGAAATACAAAATATATAGGAAAAGAACTACAGAGAGGTATGATAAATAAATATATACCATCAGATTACTTATACCACTTGTCAACAAACCGATGAAAAGAAGTTATAGAAGAAAAATAAATTTTCCATTCTCTTCAGCTGACCAAAGCAAAAGATTCACTTAATTGGGTACCATAGTTGACCCTTTCACTATTTTATTGCCCCGTAAATAAAAGCTGTTTTCAAAAGTCAGATAATTAGGTATCAGAGCATGTGATATCCAAGCATAGGAGGGAAAAATACCAAGATAGCACCCCGTCATCCCCCCACCAAAACACACACACACACACACACACACCTTTTCTTAAAAGAAAATGTACTGTAGAAAGCTATATAAAGCATGACCTAGGAATAAAGGCATAGCTATTAGTAAAAATTTGTGCAAAAGTTACTATTAAAAATAATTGGATTAAAAAGATAAATTCCAGGAAAGGAGAGGCTACTGGTAACAAGTCTCACAAGAACGAACTTGGCCATTTTCCATCAACCATTATGTTCTTACAGTGTGTGAAATTCAACAGAGTCCCCATTACCCTACCAAAAGCTCACAGCCATGAACCATGCAATTCAATGTTCATCATTCCTTCTCTGATGGCATCAAGGAGAGGCTAGTAACAAGAAACTTCCTTTTCTAATAATAAGTACATTGCATGAAAACCTTTCCCACTGAGTGTCTAATATTTCAGAATTGTGCCCTAATTTTCAAGTCACATGGGTAGAGTAGTTTTATGACTCAAATACATCTTCTCTTCCCTTTTTCCTCACCATTCCTCCAATGTCTGCAGTCACTTTTAAGCTTGTTTCTAGCTTCTGGCTATACTGTGACCCCCGATTTCTGTTGGAAAAGTGCCACTGAATGGCTGCTTGGTAGACACCCTGACTTCCTTCAGGGGTCAAGGGTCTTTAGTACAAGAGAAAGTTGGCTCACCTTGTGGCTGGGACCTCATTTCCCCCAGGAGTCTTTCTCAGGACCCCAGACTAGTTTTCCCATCCCTCACACACCCACAGACACACCCTAAAACCTAGAGCTTCTTTGTCCATCATGGCTTGATACTGATGCCATGCCCTGTACCATGAAAGAGGTGCCCGTGCTGTGTCCATGCTGTAACCACAGTCCCAGAGCAGTGCCTGGGCCACAGTCGGCAATCCATGTGTGAGTGCTGAATGTCAAATAAAGGGTCTCCTTCATTATACATTTTTATGTGTTATATATGTCATTTTATATTATATATTTCATGTATTTCATATTTAAAATTAGACATTAATTTTATAAGCCCAATATATTTTCTACCTTAATTTCAGCTCTCATAGGGAATTTCTAATCAGATTTCCACTTCTTGGAAATACTCATTTTTCTATATGGATTTTTCTTTAGGAAAATTTAAAACCACAAAACTAATACTTGTGTTTAATTAAAGATCTGTTCAAAGCTAAGATCATGACTTTTTAAAAATAACTATCTCATTTCATTTTACTGTGTGCCCAGCAAAAACTGTTTTAAGAGGCACCCAAACCAACTCTAGGTGGTAGAACCCCAATGGGCTTATAGAAAGGTTCCTGTGTGCAGTGGGGTCCTAACCCGAGAACGGTGCTCCAGAAGGAAGCCACACCTTCCCACCTGCACTGCCGTCTTCCCTAGCAGGGTGAGTGCTGGTCTCCAAGGCCAAGGGTGAGGAGGAGCCATTCCCTCCACTACGACTTTATCAGCAATTTAAAAGCTTTAGGGCTGTGTCATTCATATCTGATGTTCCTCAGCTTCACTTTAGAAAGGTGATGTCTGAGAGAAGGGAGAGAGAATAAGGAGGCACAGCACTCTTCACATGGTGAAGAAGGGCTTCCATGTGACGAGAACAACTTTCACCAACAAGTTTTGCGAACTTTTAGAAAGCCCAGGAGTTTTTGCATGAGCTAAATTCTGCCCAAGCTAGAGCAGCACCACCCTTAATTCTTTTATTTTTACCAAATAAGAACTGATGGAAAGCTCTGCAGCAGTCAGGAGGTTGTACTGTCCATGAAATAAGCCCCACACGACACTCTAATGAGAAGACAGAACCTATCTGTTCGGCCAGCCGGAACCAGCGTTTACTTTGCTCAGCCCTAATAATGATTAAGAAAGCAAAACTTGCCTCCAAAGCCGCTCTTCCTGATAGAAGAGATACTGCGCAGGCCAGCACTGTTTCTGTCCGAAGCTCAAGGAATAGCTCCTTTCTTCTTTCCGCTAAAAAGAAAAAGAAAAAAATAATGGTTATCAACTGTTAATTATATCTTGTAATAGTCATAATCCCAGAGAATGTGATCATTACCATAGTTAATGACCACTTTGTGAGTGTGTTAACAGCTCTCCGCTCCATCCTGGGATACACAATTAGCAAGCCAGTCATTAAATACTAGTAATGACTAATTATTCCAGGATTAAAAGCTTAAATATAAATAAAAATGAGATTGAAACTCTTTAAATTAATGGGTTAATGTGAATTCTCTTTACCATGGTTGTACTGTATATTATGTTCTAATGAACAATGTTATTTCTAGAGGGGATATGGCTGTTTCCAAGTGGGACTCAATTTATGGCTGCAGCAGATGTTTTATCTACCACATATTGGCTATTGTTTTACAAGTCCCCACACCTCCCCTTAATGCAATCTCCTTAACTCACATATTCCTCAGGTCTTTAGGGAGCATTTTTGGGTGTTCAGTTTCATATTCTGTTTTGTTTTGATTTTTCCTTTATTTATTTATTTATTACTTTGCCCTCACGTTCCAATTTTAAAGCTTTATTCCTTCCTGGAGCTTCGCTAGCCCCAGGATGCCATCCACACAGACATCTCTGTGACATTATCAATGTCATTATTGTCAACCAATATTGACTTCACATAAGCTTGGTCCCTGGCTATCTCAATAGAGCAATATATTACCTTTGAATAGAATTTTATTCTATCAAAGTGATTTTAGGTCCAGTCACATAAATGTGAATTCATATGTCTCCTCTGATCCACAAAGCATATCTGAGATAGAAAGCGTCAGATTTATATTAGCCCCATTCTTTTAAACAAGAAAGCCAAGGCAAAGAGAGGTCACATGAACTGCCCGAGGCCACACAGCAGGTTTCTGTCAGAGCAAGAGTGAAGAGTAAGTGGTAGAGTGGAAGGAGCCCCGGGCTGGGATCAAGGGACCTGATTCTTTCCTTAGCTCCATCGAGCTAGAAATATGTGTAAACTTTGAGGACTCCAGCTTTTAGATTGCAGCTTCCTCACAAGTGAAATGAGGTTTTAAACTTGATAACCTCCCAAGGTTTCCCCCACTGCCGCCTTCGTAATTTACAGGTCTGTCTGGTATTACACCATAAGGCAGTTTAATTAAAACCGTGATATAACTCAGTTGTGTAAAGGAAACGCATTAAGGTGAACTGAATTAATTGAGGACACATTTATAAAGAAAAAAAAAGACATGGCCTATGTCCTAAATGACAGGTTGTGGGGAATAGAGGAAAGCATTTTCGGTTAAGAGGATGTTAAAACATGGCAATGGAAACAGGACAAATCCACATATAAGCAAGACAACTACATGATGAGAAAATATCACAACTCTATTTTAGTAGTTTGAATTCTGTGGAGACATCAATAGTCATGTCTCATAGCCAGTGGCATTTCTGTCCTCCATCACAGTGTGAGTGAAAATCTTTTTGGACATCCCTCCCTCTTCCTTTGTGTTACATTCTAAGCCAGGCAATCCAGACCTTTGAGCTCAGTCAACTGACTTCAGAGCCAAATTGATCATTCCGATGAAAGCTCCACTGCCTTTCCAATATTCCACAAACTCCCGAATTCTGCCCAGAGACACGTGTACATGCAGAAACACATCTTTTTTTTTCCATAAAAATTAATAAGTACATGGCAGAATCAAAGTTTGAGACAGGAGAGCATCACCTGGATAAAACAGGTTGAGAAAGTTACTGACAAACCAAAGAAACCCAATCATCTGTAAGTTATTTGGTCAATATTGACATTCTTTCCTAAACTTGTCTGATTCCTAAAATGCTTTATGCTTTTCAAATCTTTTTCAACAATGTGTCACTGAATAAGCACAAAGCCAGCCCTGTGAGGGTAAATTTAGGATCAAGATTCCCAGTTTGTACACTTCTCAAAGCAGAGCTGGATGGTGTTCCTAATGAGAGCCACACAAATGTGTTCATCTCATCACAGATACACACGGAACCCAAACGAAAAACCTACTTACTGAACTTCTAATATAAAAATATACTTTAAATTGTACCTTTAGCTGAACTAAAAAGAAAAAAAAAAGTTTCCAATGAGGCAATTCTGACTAAATCTAACCAAGGCTATGATTATCTTAAACTGTTGAGCTAGGGAAAAAAATAAAATGACTATAATATTGTCAAATCTGAACCCAAGGGGGAACTGAGAATATCGTTTTGTAATAATCCACTTTATTGTTGTGATTTTTATGATTTTTGGTCCTGATAATTAAAGAAGGTAGTTGTGCTCATGCACGGTAGGTGGGATGGTTTCTGATAATCATGGGATAAAATGAGGGCAGTGAAAAGGCAAAAAGATAAATGACAAACTGGGAAAATAGAGTTGCAATTTATATAGCAGAGAAATGATTAATGTCCCTGAAATATTAATAGCTTCTAAAGCCCAACAACCCTATAGAAAAATGGGCTGGAGAAATGTACAGACAGCCACAGAAACAGAAATTCAAATGGATTTTAGGCATATAAAAAGATGCTCAACCTTGTTCACATAAAGAGAAATGCAACCTGAAACCACAATCAGGTATCATTTCTGACATATTAGGTTGCCAAAAATCCAAAGTTGACTGCACACTCTGAGTGAGGCTGGCGGGGAAAACATACGCTCTCATCTATTGCTGGTGGGAAGGAAGGTACAACCACGATGGAATTTGGGGAAAGGCGCTTTTACCTTTTGACCTAGCAATTTCAATTCCAGGAATCCGACCCCAAATCCACTGATACAAATGCAGAAAGACATATGTAAGATATTCATTTCTAGCAAGAGACAAGATGCTAGATACAATGCAAATGTCTACCCGTAGGAGACTGGTTGAAAAAACCGCACAACATCAGCCACACGACAGAGTACCGTGTAGCTGTGAAAATAAGAGAATTATCCCTCTGTGCTACCAGGCAGTGATATCCAAGCAATAATGTAAGAAAACAACATGAGAGAAAGTACACTCCAATTTGATAAGAAAGAGTGGAATACAAATATATAAGTATATATATGTAATGCACGTTATAATCTGTTTGCAATTTTAAAATTCCCAATATTAAGAAATGGTTACTTATTTGAAAGTGACAAAGATGCCAATCTTTTTTCAGTATACTTTGTTTTGTTAATTTGACTTTGCAACCATGTAAATATTCTATATATTAATACAACAGACTTAAATTTTGAAAAAGCAATCCCTAAAAATTGAAAATAAAATTAAACAAATGTGCCAGAATGTATATCCAGTTGGTATCATAATAGGAAAATATTTCAAGAGATTTTAAAACACAGTATTTTTACCATATGGCTCTCCTAAGATAGATTCTAAAAACAAAAACCAATATAAAATACAAAATAGAAACTCCTAAACAGTTTTCAGGTATCATATTGTTACGCTGATACTATTACTGGTATAATGTGGGATGAAACTAAGGAGTCTTAGAATCAGAAACTGCAGATACAGGGGCGCCTGGGTGGCACAGAGGTTAAGCGTCTGCCTTCGGCTCAGGGCGTGATCTCGGCGTTATGGGATCGAGCCCCACATCAGGCTTTTCTGCTATGAGCCTGCTTCTTCCTCTCCCACTCCCCCTGCTTGCGTTCCCTCTCTCGCTGGCTGTCTCTATCTCTGTCGAATAAATAAATAAAATACTTAAAAAAAGAAAAAAAAAAAAAGAAACTGCAGATACAAAATGGATGAAATTCTGTGAACTCCCAATAGTCCTGAATTTCAATTGCTGCATTTCAGATCTTAAAAATATTCTCAGTTCTGTCCTCAGAAAAGACCTAGAAATAAAAACCAACCTTCTAGCCATAAGTACCTCTAGGACTTAGGCTGTGGTTTCTAAATACTATTCTCCATTAAAGGGACAAAAGATCCTAAGGAAGATGTTAAGTTTAGGTCTGGAGCAAGATGGACTCAGAAAAACAGTCATAAAAATTGCTGCAATGGTACTAAAGACAAATAGGGTCTTGTCACAAGGACCAAGAACTGACCAAAGAGTGACCAATAGGAAGCCATCTTGATCACTGATAAGGGAAACTAATGGAATGGATCAAAACATGTGTTTCAGTCAATGAGCTCCTAATATTTTTAAAATTTTTCATTGGAATTCATTAGAACGTGACAGCAGTTTGAATCATTCTTTTGAAAACGGGTCCATTAACATCTGACTTTCCTGTACAAGCTGAACCACTGGGTTACCAAACAGAAGTGTTTCTTTGTAGAAGTTCCCTAGCTGATATATTATTGTGAAATTCCATATGAATTAATGGATCAAGTCATAAGCACCAATGGTGGCAGACATCATAAAAAGAGACAGCCTAATAGTAAATTTCTCCTGGTGGAAGAAAACACCACTATTTTGACTATCTTGAGTTTATTTGGGGGTGGGGGTGGGGGACGACGAACCAAAAAATGTTAAACCTGAATCCAGGAAATGAAGAAGAGAGGAAGATGAAGTGTTAAGTGACATAATAGGGTTGCAATCAGCAAAATCTTGATGGTGAAAAATTCTACAGGACAAATGACCCCATCTCTCTTGCAAATAATATTCAAGGGAAATAAAGAGATGGAAGGAGAACTTATCAATTAAAAAGGTGCTTATTAAATATAGTTATAGTTATAGGACCTCCTGGGTGGCTCAGACAGTTAAACGTCAGACTCTTGATTTTGACTCAGGTCATGATCTCAGGGTCCTGAGATCAAAGGGAGGCTCTGAGTTCAGCAGGGAGTCTGCTTCTCCCCCTTTCTCTCCACCACCCCCCTTCCTCTCTTTCTCTCTCTCTCAAATATTTAATCAATAAATATAGTTATCAGAAAAGAATGCAGGGCGGCCTTATTTGGATCCTAATTCAAATAAACGGGGGAAAGCCACAATTATGAAATCATTATGAATTTAAATACTTACTGGCTATTGAAGGCCTTTAAGAAACTATTTCAAACTGATTTTACATGTGATAACAGTGTGGTTATGTTTTTTTTTAAAGTTAGTTTTTAGAGATGCATAATGAAGTATTTACAGAAGAGAGGTGATTTCTGTAAGAAGCAGATCTGGACATAGAAGACACAATACTGTCCATGAGTCGACACACTTTGAGCACAAGGATACATGCAGGAAGTTTCATTGTACTATTCTATTTTGGTGTATGTTTTAAATAATGCTTTTAAAATGTGGGCTAGGAGAAAGTAGAATGAGTCCATTTTTATGATTAAAATGTCCCCTTTTTATTAACTTTTCCCATTTCACCAGTTAACCAACAATTTGTAGTTATGTGGACACAATCCTAGGTCCTTTATAAACAATTTTTGTTGGACAAATATCTGAGCCTCACATATTTTTATAGACATCACATAGTTTTTCCACGAAAATTAGTACAAATCAGTCTCCACATATCCACATAGTTCCTAAGCCTCATACTTAACACACACTCATCTGAGCAGCTCCCACTGTGGGGTGTCTAGCAGCCAAAAACGAACTTTGTTCCGAATTCCCCATAAAAGGATTTCTAACAAGGAGGCCTTGGTAAAGTTGTAAAGGGTGACTTTTTTTTTTTTTTTTTAAATAATTGATACACAAGGCCTGACCTATAAGTGCTTCATCAGCATCTGAAGAATGGATAAGTGACAGTTCGTGTGGAACAGAGACTGAGTGTCAGTTTTATATTTTCCAGATGGAAGTTTGAATCCCAGAGGCTCTTCTGGGGAATCATAAAACGTACCCTCGTAAGGTGGACTGGAGAGCAGGGTTACGTGATGACTCACACGCACGATGCTAGCTAGCACCATCCGGCACAGAGTTAATGATACAGATATGAATGTGTCAGAAAATATCCAATGAACCATTATTTATATATATATATATATATATATATATATATATATATATATCCCCTGGCAGACAGATGGGGGGATGATGTAGACGATGCCATGAAGAGAAGCACAGTGACACTAAACTTGTATACCGAGTAAGGAACTGGATTTAGAACTTGTCTCTGCCATGAATTACAAATTTGACATTGGACAAAGCATTTAACCTCACTGTGCCTGTCAAAGTTAAAAACACAATAACAGGATTTATTTAAATGCCATGACTGGTTCAGCAGTTCAGTCTTTGGACATGAAATATTTAGCATAAGGCAGATACAGATCACCGAAGCAAAGAAAAGTTGCTGCTATTTATGTCTTTCCCAAGCAATAAAAGCACACAGTTAGCTGTAGAACCCGGGTCTCCTAACTGTAGTTTACACTTTTTAGTAGGAGATGTTCCTCTCCTGTGTACCACTAGGCAGGTTGACCTGCATCCCATGCAGCTTAGCTTATATTGCAATGGGCCTAAAGAATGCAGGGAATGTGAATTAATTGGCCTCTGGAAGGCAGGGTGGGGTGGACAGAAATATTTACTGTAGAAGTCCAGACTAATCCAAGACACCTCCCAAACCCTGGTCTCCTTAGGCTTAATCTGACTAGCTAATGCTACCCTAAACTATTGGTCCTGGTATCCAAAAAAAAAAAAAAAAAAGAAAGAAAAAAAACATACACAGACAAGAATAGTGGCTATTAGTTCATAGATATCTTACTCACAGCCTTTGGTACCAAAGACCCAAAATCCTCTGCCAGTGAGGAGAGACCAATACACAACTGCTGGGATGAGCTGAGTTTCCTGTGGTTCTCATTCTGTGACATTTACACATAAAACTGCAAATACCCCAGGAAGGATAACATCAGGTGAAAATATTGTCTTTGCAGTATAAGCTATGATTTTACACAGGGACTCTGGTACCTAAGAGCTAGGACCTGATCAGGTAAAGAACAGAGTTCCGAGGGCTCAGAATCCATGGTGACCTTTCCAACTGGCCCTTCCGCAGAATTAAGTTGTAAGCAGGAAACTGATCAGTCTGTGTCCTCCAGGAAAGAGTATTTTCCTTCCCTCTTTTGTTAAGTACTCAGCATCAAATGAAGAGACATAAACATCTAAGCCTCAATTCTGGGTCCAGCCAGAGTATTGTCAGACATCTGTAGAAGAGTCACCACTTTTTTCCCTGGCCCTCATGGATGCCTGGCCCTGGGAGGCTGCAACAATCACAAGCAAACCAAGAAGCCAACAGGCCCAACAGGCCGACCTCCTCACGGTTCAGCAGAGAGAACTATGCTCTGCTGCCCCTCCCCACAGGGTGTCTCTTAGCCTCTAAGGGAGCAACTTCCATACCTTCAGAAATATTATAAAAAGAATCCCATTTCAGAGACTCCTTGCCAAGGGATGGAGGCATGACCTGTGTGGCCAGTGAGCTTAAGGAGGAACAGAGTGGAGCTGGGGCCGTATCTCCTGGGCTCTCTCACAAGCCAGCACATATGCTGGACAGGTGTTTGTTTTACTTCTGCCCACTACTGGGCAAATTCACAGGGCAACTGGCCAAATCTGCCTTCTGGCCAGAAGTTGGGAGGTCCTTCTCTTACTGTCCCCACTGGCAGGACTCACGGAGAGAACGCAGGGATGCTGCAGAAGAGCCTTTGCTTTGCATGTCCATACTCTCCCTTTACAGAGACCAACTGTGTGTTTTGGGGGTGGAGGAGTCATGCCAGGACCTCATCATGAGGGAAGCTGTTAAAGACAGGCAGCTTTGACCATAAGTCTGTACTGCATTCTTCAAACGAGCCTTGCCGATAATATTCATCTACCTGACACCCAAGGCTCATTCTCACTTGGTTCATGAACCTGTGCAAGAAAAGAGAAGGTCCTTATTTACTCCCTCTCCTCCATAAAACAAGCACTAGCCAACAATCTTCAGCAGAGCTAGCAGAGTTCACTGCTCCATGGAAACTTGACCTGTCACCTCGCTCCCTGCACACACCCAGTGAGATTTACTGGAAAACGCTGTAGCCAGTACCTAATTCCTGGGTCCAAAGAATGTCTCACTGTTTGAGGCTGTCTGATCTGTGCAAGTCACTGGTTTTCTTTTGAAAAATGGAAAATGAGGACAGACATGAAGCTGATAAGAAGTCCTTTCCAGATCTAATATTTTCCAAATCCACATACCAGAGAGACAATAAGGGTGAGACACAGTCAAAAAAGACAAAACGCAGTAGTCATAGACGAGCCAGAACTGAAGCCAGCACAGTCGAAGGGGGAAATATGGACACACAGAAAGCAGGGGTGGGTACTGTAAATGGGTGATGCAGCTTGAGCGAAGGCAGGAAGCAGCAGCCTTAGAGCTGGAGGACACCTCTGGTTTAAAAATATCAAAAGTGGTCAATTTTTTTTAGTAGATAATTGTTAGGAAGTTCATGCTTAGCAAAGTGGAATGATCCTGTAGCTACAGAAGTATAGGGTCAGAATTCGCTCTCCCAACTGCTCCACAGTTGACGAAGAGACAGAGGGATGTAGAGTTCATGCTTAGAAGGGTTGCAGGGACTGAGACTGACGGAATGGAGCAGAGGATTCAGATAGAGCAACATGGTCAGATTGATTGCTTCTAGGTCAATCATCAAATGAGGATTCAGAGCGCCTTAGGGTCTAATTCTCTCATTAAGATGACTGAAATAACCAGGCCACTAAACAGTCAATATGGTTATTTCATTCATCTTAATGACCCAATCAGATCAACTCTTGGGAGATAGTCAACACCAACCCCAGAGGGAAAGACTCATACAAAACATAACAGCAGCTTTTGTTGAGCTCTCGCAGTTTAATGATGGACTTAGTTCCGGAGATCCCTAGAGGAATGAAAGATGACCGTTTACTGTATATAAACAAAGATACTAAAGGCCGTGTCTTAAGCAAAAGGAAAACACTGTAATTTCAGTAAATGGACAAAGACAGGGATGAACAAAATATATAGGATCAAAGGCACATTTCTTTGACCAGCGCAGTATTTTCAGGTCACAAAAGTACAAAAAGGTAAAAGACAGAAGGCAGAGAAAATGAGCAAGCTGATGGGAGAAGAAGGTAGGATGCCTAAATGTATAATCAATTGAGTTCAGACCTGAAAAACATAAGCACGTTTCAGTAAATGTTAGTTACAACAATATTAAAGATGGTGTGATGATTTTAATGACAGTAATGATGTCATCTGTTAGCAAGATGGAACAACAGTAATCAAGAAAGATCAATGTAAAAATTATGAAACAGAGGCCCGGGAAAATTTCTATTAGCAAAAACGAGGCGGGCATTAGAGGTAACCAGACCTGTAAAGCAGGTAATGATAAAGCAATGGCTATAAATATATGAAAGAATAAGCAATTGAGAAGAAGGTTTTTACAAACTGAATTGTATGCCACTAAAATTCATGTATTGAAGCCCTAGCCCCTAATGTGACTATGTTTGAAGGCAGGGCCTTCAAGGAAATAATTAAGGTTAAAATGAGGTCCTAGAGTGGGGGCCCTAATCCCATAGGACTGGCATCCATTTATGAAGAGGAAGAGAAACCAGGAGCATGCACACAGAGAAAAGGCCATTTGAAAACACACCGAGATGGGGGCCATCTGCAAGCCGAGGGGAAAGGCCCCTGGAGAAAACAGTCATGCAGGCACCTTGATCTTGGACTTCCAGCCTCCAGGACTAGAAGTAAACAGATTCTGTTTAAGCTACCCAGTCTTTGATATTTTGTTCTGGCAGCCCAGGAAGACTAAAACTGAGACCAAACCCAAAGACGCTTGTCTCCGAGAACACAAATTCATGCAGTTTCTGCCACTGAGAGAAGTGATCTGCTTGGAAAGAGTCTAAGGGAAGGAGAATGCCTTCCCAGATTTAGGCTCTTATGATGAACGAAGTACACCACCAAGTTCCTAGTATCACCATGGCAATCCAGACCTTTACTAAGAATTTTAAAGGATGCAAACCTTGCCCCCAATATTTGGACACTGTAACATCAAATATAAATATTTGGAAACCTCAGAATATAAGGCTGATTTTTTTTTTCTTTAGCTTATCAGCACCCATCCAGCCAAATAGTTGGAACTATATCATTAAGAGTTATACATGTGTCAGAAAAGTATAAGACTAAGGCAGAAACAGCCACAAAATTTCAATTATTTAATTCTAACGAAGTTGTTTCTCTCATTCACAAGACTTCTTTGGAGCAAACTCAGGAATATAACCTAGAGGGGCCAATGTATTGCATTCCTATATTAGAATATAGGCCTATGTGGTTGAAGAAAATAAAAGGTCAAGTGCCAACAATTAAAAGCTTAAGCCAGGGGAAAAAAACAAAAAAAACCCTTAAGCCAGGCAATAGCATATAACACCTGTGTTCTCATCCCAATGCCAGCAGTCAGTGGCCCCACCCACCTGCAAAAGTCGTGGGGAAGCCTCATCCTTCGAATACAACAGTGGGTTTATCATAATCCCTTGGAGCGCTTGTGAAACTCACATCCTGGGCCCACCTTTGAACTTTGATTCTGATGGTGAGGACCGAATTTGCATTTCTAGCAAGTTCACAAGAGGCTGACTCTGCTGGTCCTAGGAATCCCCTTTGTGAACTCCTATTAGATCAATGGTTCTCAATCTTGGCTGCACATTAGAATCACCTGGTCAGTTAGTAAAAAAGATACATGCTAAAAAAAAAAAAAAAAAAAAAAAAAAAAAAAAAATACATGCTGAGACCCTACCCCTAGACGCTGACTTAACTGGACAAGAGTGATGCCCTGCCATCAAAAAATACCCTTGTGCAGCCAAGATTTCTAGTTCATAAGAACATAATTTAAGTATGGTTGGGGGGGGGGGATTCTTCCAAGGGCTTATACTATGGATGAACAAGTTCATTATCACATAGAACAGTGGCACCTTCAGGCCTAAAAACCAAATGTCCTAGATGCCAGGTGGTACCACTTCTCCTAATGGGACAGCACACAAAACAAGCAGTATTGTTTTAAAACCAAGTTACACCCCACACTTCTCTCACTCTGCTTAACATCTGCCACTCTCCAGGCAGAGCCTGGCCCTCAAAGCCACATCTGCTGTATCCGGGAGCAGTGGGTCCATTTCCGATTCTGTGTAGCTCAAGAGGCAGTGCAGGACAGGCTACCTGGGAGCTCTCCTTCCATCTCCCTTCCCATCCGTCAACCTGGCCCACCTTGCTCTGGTTCCCTGACCCAGCCCTACACAGGTTCTGTCTCTGCCCCACGAGCTGGGGGCCAAAGTGGCTGATGCTGGAGGAGGAGCCCACTTCTAAAGAAATGTGAAAGAAAATGAACAAAGCTGCTGTCAGTGTGCCCTTTGGTCCCACACTGACTCCATCCAGACTGCCGGAAGGCAGCACAAGAGGAATCTCATTTTAAAAAGCAACTGCGGGAGATAAAACCAACCTACCCAACCATCCTCAGATTCAGGTCTTCCTCTGCTCCCATTCCCAGCACACACACACAGTGTTCATTTGCCCATTATGGAATTTTACTGAATTCATCAACTCTAAGTAAAAATAAATAAATAAGAGCTGATCTACCGTGCCTGTACAGATTCTGAGCTGATTTCACAGCCATCTGATAAACACGCCCTGCATCTCTAATGGCCTCCGGCCTGACACCTTGGTGTAAAACTAAGAAACATCGCCATCTGCTGGCCAGGGTGCCCACATGCGTGGAAATTTCCACCTCCGTCACCTTCAAACAGCAGCGCCTGCGGAAGGCAGCGTCAGGTCTGGGAACTCTATGAACAGGTTGAAATTTACTGCCAATCACTCCATACCTTTCACCAAACTGCAAACTAGAACGTGAAATTTTAGTGGACTTTCAGTATGTTCTGTATGTGTAATAAAGGAGTTGGGGGAAGGGATGCTTTTTGCATGGTACTCTCATTTTTATTTGGGGGGCGGTTGGTTTTTCTGCCCCTCTTTTTCTTGAAATTCTCAATGTTGGGAATTACACAGGTCCATCTAACCAACATCAACGGAGCTTCTTCCATGCCCTAAGTATCCACACCGAAAGAATCAGAATGACAGAGACTAAGGAGAGGGAAATGGAGAATTTCTCTCTCAGTCTATTGACTGGAAAACTGAGGTTCTGTGCTTTCCACCTCTGTACGGCTCTCCAGGGAAATACACAGATCAACCACATCAGAAGAGGGCTTACAGCACAACCAGGTGATTTACCTTTAACACAGCAAAACACACTCTTGAGGCTTCTTCTACACCGTATCTTTCTTAGAAAACAGAGGGACAGTCAGAAGAAGAGTGTTATGGGAGATGCCTGGGTGGCTCGGTCACTTAAGCATCTCCCTTTGGCTCAGGTCACGATCCCAGAGTCCTGGGATCGAGTCCTCCATCGGGCTTCTTGCTCAGCAGGGAGCCTGCTTCTCCCTCTGCCTGCCGATCCCCCTGCTTATGTGCACGCACACTCACTGGCTCTGACAAAATCTTTGAAGAAAAAAAAAAAAAAAAAGAAGGGTGTTTTGGTCCATGATCTCTGTGCTCCTGATTCCTACTTCTTTGCCCTCCTCTCTCAGTCTTCAGGTAACTCCCCAACCAACTCCACCTCTCTCCATCCTCCATCTACTCCGCAGTCCTGACATCTGACAGCCCAAAGCAAGTTGTCTAGTACAGTTGTTCTTGCTTTAATGCTTATTCTAGTGGAACTTTTTAAAAATGCATAAAAGATTAATAGGGAGAAGGGAAGGAGGCCTGCACTGCACACAAGGTACAGAAGTGGGAACTGTTTTTGTCCTTGGTCATGAGGCCTGGGGGTGAGTGATGGTTTCCAAGCTGATGATGCTTTTATCCCATGGAGCACCTCTGCATTCAGCCTCAGGAGTAGCTCCCCCCCCCCCCTTTTTTTAAAGGAGAGGTGCGCAAGTGGGAATCCAAGGTCCTCAATCCTGGCCGTGCAGAGCCCTGGGGACAGCTCTTTCTACTTCTCTGTAGCCTCTTCTCTGCACTCCCCACACCTTCTCTACCCAAACAGGCCAACGATGAACACAATCTCACATGACCTGGAGCAGAGAATCAAAGCAAATACATAGAGTTAATGCCAGGCTCTGTAACAATTCCCTGCCTAGGACCAGCTGCCTTACAGGCAGTCTTGCCTGCTTTGTCACTCAGAAATGACTCAACATCAAAACAAGAGAGCTCACTGGGAGTATGCAGGGGAGGGGCCAAGCCTGCCCGGATTGTCATCTGCAGATGGTTAACTAATCTACTTTCCTAGAACACTGGTCCTAGTAGGAGGAACGACCTTTAAAATCCGAGACGGGGCACCCGCGCGTCACAGTCGGTTGAGTAGCTGACTCTTGGTTTCAGCTCAGGTCATGATTTCAGGGTCCTGGGCTGGAGCCCCATGCTCAGGATGGAGTCTGCTTCCAGGTTCTCCCTCCTCCTCTGCCCTTCCTTGGAGCTTGCTCTAACATGAATAAATAAATCTTTAAAAAAAATAAAAACTCCAAGGCAGAACAAGAAGAACAGAAAGATGATCACCCAGATAAGCCCAAGGTCCTCAGAAGGAAGGTAATTTGCCCAAGTTCACACAGCATATACGTGGCAGGGCTGAGTCTCCAGCCACTTAGGCAAGATTTCCCACTATAGTCTGCTGCTTTGTCACAAAAAGGGCAGTGCCACTGGCCATAAGAAAATTTTGACACTGTGATCATCTTGAGAAGCCCTGGACTTTTTTTTATATCACCCTACCTTAATCGACACTCTAACCCCAGGACCTCCTTTTCCTGAATGTCTCCTTACATCAGAGGATGGCAATTAAAGTAATTCATACTGAAGCATTAGAGATCCAGGTCACATAAGTATTTTTCAGCATTGAGGGTGGCAATTCTAATAATAAGCACCCAAGAGGAAAGTACAGAGAAATAGGCCATCTTCTATAAAGAGTCTGTATTGTTCAGTGAACACTACCTTGGACTCTGAAAGCAAAATGCTGGAGATGGCATTCTGGATGTGACCCTTGAGATCTGAGAAAATTATTCAACCTCTGGTAGTGTTGTTGTTAGGATAACAGAAGTTAATTCTAATATGGTGTTTTGAACAGTGTGCGGCGCATGGTAAGCAATATTAGCTTTTGTTTTTATTGTTATTACTAAGTGAGTGACCAGCTGTTCATCATGAGTACAGGAGAAAAACTACATTTTTCTCATCATTCAATACTCATAGCAATATTTGTTCCTTTCCCGGATAAAGAATTAAAAGGAAAAAAAAAAAGCAGCCATTAAGTCCTTAAGATCTTTTATAAGGAAGTTCTAAAGTAAGGAGCTAACCTTCAGAGTAAGTATGCTTTACGACCAAACCCAACAGCAAAGCCCTCTGCAAAACTCTTGTTTCTATTTTTCCCCCAAATGATGGTGTTTGTTTTCAGCAATAATTAGAAACATGATTCAAAAATCTGTATGGGTCTCAAGAGAGGATCCTTGAATCAGAACCCAGCCACATAGGAAAGACATTTGAAGTCAAGTTACCTGAAGGTTTGTGAATATGCAGTGAATTCAAGATAGCTGAACAGCCTAAAAGTAAGTTCTAGTACTGCGATCACACCAAACTTTCTATCAAGTAGCAACTGGACCTCTCTGGGCCTCAGTTTCCTCTTCTGTAAAGTGAACACTGGTCTAGGTTATATCTTCAGTCCACTGGAATTTTCTAGTTATACCCCTCCTGGAACTATTTTTATTCATACAGAAGTATTACAAGACAAAGCTTACGAAGGGATGAATTATTCAAATTATTAGATGAACTGGACAAATACTGATGAATTATTTGTGGCAAATGTCTATTTGTCAAGGTTGAGGTTCAAACCAGTTCACACATTTTTCATAGTATGTGATCAGTCTGTACGGCGACCCTCTTGTGTGTCTTCCTGGCTGCTTGATGTTTGGCTCATGCAGCCCTGCCCTTTCTAGAACCACCCCACCGTCGCCTCCCCCTCCTCCCCGAATCTGACCACCAAACCTCACAGGTCATTTGTCTCCATACTAATTTCTTCCCTTCCTGAGCTCAGCTTAGTGAGCCCTCCCAGTTCAATCCTCCAGTGACATCTGTGATATCTAGGTACATAAGATCCCCTGAAGGTAGAATCTCAGATGAAATCTGGTAACACAGACGTAATTTCCCTGGAGGTTATTTTTGTACTTGAGGTCTACACCTCCAAAATTCACCCCCAAAATCACTGCTTTTGATACACAGGTATATATCTGATTTGCTATTTGTTTGGCACCATTAGCAGGTAATGTTTTTAAAATGACAACTGGTCTTTTGACGTGATTCTAAACTACTAGATTTTTCTTTGACGAAACCAATAGGGTACCTGATTGTTTCAAGAACTATTCTACTGTGGATCAAACCGATCTACCTGAACCCTTTTGTAGGATAGTTCATTTTGACAAACTGACCTGGATTTCTGTGGCTTTGCCCAACTTAACTGGGGTGAGAAAGTTATGGTCAACCTGTCTGAACAAATCTACCAGAACAACCATCTGCAACAATTTCAACCAATGCAGGTGCCTTCACTCTTCAGTAATCTGCTCACATATGTTGGTCATTGCTGTGAATTTTAATCAAATACAATTCTGCAAAAGGCTATTTGAGTCCAACTCAAATTCCGTTTTCACTGAACGATGGGGAGTAGGTATAGGGAAGCTGTTTCACATCCTCGTTTTGAAGCATTTTTTTTCTTACTTTGAAAGGTCAATGTGCATCTTCCCACCTTTTGGTCTTAGGGAGCACAAGGCTTCCGAATTTTTATAAGCTCCAGCTGGAGTTGTGGGAGCCATCCACTGCAACATCAGTGTGATTTGTGTAGCATTAATAGCCCTTTTGTTCCACGAACTTCAATTCCCTTTGAAATAGAAGAGTATTGAACTCACCATTTCATATGGAGAATGGAAGAAAATGTACGTCTGGATGTGAGCTTATGTGCTATGGTTATTGATACTGACATCAAGATCACACTCCATGCCAGTCCTTGGGCTCTGGGGAGCTCAGAGCATTGATTTGGGGAATGTAGGATGTGTTACAGGTCAGACTGAAAAGTACGAAGTTACAACACTGCTCTTAATAGCAGAGTTCTGTGGGTTGCTGCTATGCTGAGACACCTGCCCACTTAACCAGCCAGAACCAAAATACTGCACACATATTAAGGTCTCACGTGTGAGTAAGTGTTGTAGCAACAAAGGGGTTTTCAACTTTGAGCCTCTCTTACTACAAAAATAAAAAGCAGTATCTAGTCTGGGTCAGTATTTTTAAAGTAATTTTGTTTTTTATTGCTGCCTTTCAAACCTATGATAGCAGAATAGGAGTGAAGTTCATAGGAAAAAAATATATAGTTGCTTTGTTTCAAACTATGCTGTAGAGGAACTTTTCAACAGAACTCAGCCTCCTCAAGTTAACGGCAAAGCAGAACTGCGAAGAATCAAATTATTTCCAGAAAGCAGAAGTTAAAGTAAGGCAAACAATCACCATATGCTCAATAAAGGTGAACTGAGCTTTAAATATGTGAAGGGAAAAAAAAAATGGATCTTGTGTTGATTGATGCCAGGCTCTCCCCCACTAAACTAGCCCTCGAAATCCCTCCTGCATCACTCTTTTGCTCCCCAACTTCCAGATCAATTGCCAAACTTCCATACCCAGCTCTCAAGGGCCTCCTAATGGAGCCTCAATTAATTATCCAGACTTCTCTTAAGCACCAGTCTGCTCCCCACACTGCCTCCATCATGAAGCCCTTGCTTGCCGTCCCCCTAACATGCTATCAATTGCTCAGTTAAGCAGCCAAAGGTTATTTACATTGGGTCCTAACTAAGCCATGTCCTATGCTAAGTTTGTATGCCTGTTGAGGCATGCAAAAAAATAAGCTACCATTCTTACTAGGAAGGGATTTCTAAAAGGAAAATATTCTGGGATAGGGTGATGCTTATCAAATTTTAACAGCGACTGGGGAATCCTCATCAAAACTCAAGTGCCCTAAAGGAAATAAATATGCGTTTAGTGAGTTTAGTTCAGGTCAAATTATTAAAGGATCTTGAATAAATCGGATTGCTCTTTCAACACTCAACTCAAACACAAACTCTTTCCTCTTCACTTCAGAAGCCTACTTTTTCCACAAAGAGTTCTTTAAAACCCAGTCAAAAGTGCCCCCTTTTTCTTTTCTAATCTCTTAAGTATTAAATTATGGTCTGCACTGTACATATGCACCCGATTTTAATGCTCCCTTGTATTTGGCCTCAAACATTTCCCAGTCAGCTTTTTATCCATTTTATTGAAGTAAAACTTAGATACCAGTTATCCATTTTAAGTGCACTACTCAATGATTTTTAGTAAACATAAGGAGCTGGGCAACTATCACACAATCTAGTTTTAGAATATTGTCACCATTCCCAAAAAGAAACCGCATCAACCATCTGCAGTCACCCCTTCATCCCCCTGGCTCCGGACAACCACATATTTAATTTTCATCTCATGAAACTCCCCTTCTCTGGGACACTTCCTATGCATGAATCATACCATATGTGGTCTTCTGTGTCTTCTCCCGCTTAGCCTATGTTCCTGAGGTTCGTCCACACTGTACCATGTACTGGTACTCACTCTTTAATTGGTGAGTAACATTCCCTTGTATGTACACCATGTTTATGTGCACATTCGCCAGTTAATGGACATTTGAATTGTTTCCCTTTTTAGGCCATTATGGATAATGCAGCCATGAGCATTCATAAACAGATCTTTGTGTGGACACACATTTTCATTTCTCTTGGGTAGATACATAGAAGTGGAATTTCTGGATCAGATAATAAATTTATGCTTAACATTTTAAGAAACTACCGAACTGTTTTCAAAGTGGCTGCACCATTGTACCTGTCCACCATGAGAGCTCCTAGATAGATTTGTAACCTAATGGGATTTTTAAATGGAAAAAAAATGTTAATTTTACCAAAAGAACTCTAAAAATACATGCATCATTTTTCACTTTACATAGGACAAAAATTAGGGGGGAAAAAAACGAAACAACCAAATTCCCCATTATGAATCCCCATCAACGAGCCTAGGAAAATACAAGAAAGAAACAAACTACTAAAATGGACACCTTATATAAAGTAAATATCTACACAAGTACAACCGTTTCTTTGACTCTGAATTTCAAATTGTCAATGCAGTTTCAGTCTCCACAGGAAGATTAATCCTACTACTTTATAGTCACGCCGTACATAATGTCACAAGGTTTCTGTTGTCAAGAAGAGGTCAATCTGAGGTAGTGAAAGATCACAATTACAGAATATTTGAAAAGAACTACAAATAATTTTAAATTCATGCAGCCTCACCAATGATAAGATAATGCCAGCTCCTCAGCACAATGGTGAATGCCATCCACACTGACCCCTGCTCAGCTTTCTGACTTTATCTGCTCCCTGGGTCAACTTTATCAACCATGCTCCAGATTCATGAAGGTCTCTAGGCTTTTATTCATTGATTTTTTTCTTCAATGTGATATTTCTTGTTTCCTCTTTTCTAAATATTAATGTACGTCTCAGATTTCAAGTTTCCATTCAGAAGCCATCCTTCCTAGATTTTTCCCCAATTTTGGGCCTTAATACCTTTCATTCATGAATATATCTAGTATAAAATTCTTCACCTATATCTCATTTAATTGCATAAAGCAGGTATTATTTTACAGATGACAAAACCAGGATTTAGGGAATTTATATGAGCCGCTAAGCATCGCACAAATAAACAGTAGAGTCAGAATTCAAATCCAAGTTTCAAACCCCAAAATACCAAGGTCTTCACCTGGGCATTGCCACACCTTCTAGTGTTACCTTATTTCACTGTTACTTGATCCTTCCTTGGGTTCTCCCGAGTGGTTTATTTCCGGTCCTCTGCTACTGCTTGTCATTGCCAAGGAGGCAAGGATTACATTTCATTCATTTCTGTATTCCTGAACTTCCTAGCACAGAGCTTTAAAGAGTTGAGATTTGGTAAAAATGTGCCAAATGGATACAGACGTATGATCAATAGGCCACCAACCAGACTTCCTAGAAGACCACTTTACTCAACACATTCCCTTGCATCTAAGTAGTTGATATCAAAGGTTCAAAACAAGTTTTTAATTCAAATTGCCATTTACATTAAAACTCTATCAGAAACAGAATAGAGGTAAGTTTCATTGAATTCTGCCCAAATTACCATTACTTCAAAAGTGAGGAGTCTGACATTTCTGAAGCCATGATAAATTTATTGCTACTGGGACACCTGGGTGGCTCAATCGGTTAAGCATCTGACTCTTGGTTTCAGCTCAGGTCACGATCTCATGGGTCATGGGATTGGCCAGTCGGGCTCCACGCTCAGCAGGGTGTTTGAGATTCTCTCCCTCTGACTCTCCCCTTTGCCCTGCTAAAATAAATATCTTAAAAGAAGAAAAACTTATTGCTACCATGAATACAAGAGAAAAACTGGTTCCCAGCTGGTTTTCAACATAAGAAAAAAGAAAACCACAGAGTAGCAGTACAGTGCTCTGGTTCACACAGTTAACTAGCAGCAAACCAGTCCTGTGACTCACAAACATTGCATTGGATACAAACGATCTGATGTTTTGTGGGGAGTTAGGGCGCTCTCAGTGCTGTTTCCAGCTCTTTTGCCACTTCTATGACCTTGGCCAAGTCACTGAACTCTCTCTCTCCCTCTGTCTATAAAATAAGGATAACGCAGCTATTTGAAAAGCACTTTGAGTCACTGATTAAAGATGCCATTTAAAGTGCCAGGTGCCATTCCATAAATAAATGAAAAAAAGTAGCAAGAGAAAAACTGCAGTCAATCACCCAGTGTCGTCTGTCCCCAGTCTCTCCAGGCACCAGGCAAGCACTTAGTCACATGGAAGGATGAAGCTAAGCAGAGGATGATTAACCTTGGATCAAACTTCCTCAGCACAAGATAATAATTGAAACATTCCACTGCAATCTCCCTCACATACTATTTGCTAGAATACATGATTACTTCCAGATCATTATTTTGCCTTTTTAATTGGGGAAATGTGATTGAATCATCTTGAGCAGTATATAGCCAATTGGATATTTGACCATGACCTTGAGATTGTGTCTGAACACAGGGAAAACTGCACAGTCCCCAGATGAGGACAACTGGGCAGTTATTATTTTGAATGCTGCTAGGATACATATGAGGAATGACCCACTAACACAGTTCAGTTAGGAGAGGACTATGTGCATCGTACAAAACTCTGGGGACAATCAATAGGCCAGTTTGCTTTTGTTCTCTGTTGTGACACTATCACAACTATTATCCTGAATGGTTAAAATAAATGTTATGTAAGTTCACATATAAAATCAGTAAGGAGGATTAAATAGTAAAACCAAGTTTTGACTTTTCCTTTCCCTATCCTTTGTCAATTTAGTGGTAAGCTCAGTAATGGGATAGAAAAGTCATTCAGGAGACTACCAAAAGGTGAAAATAGAGTAAAATACAGGTTTAGAGATTTGACTTATAGCCGCTCATACAATTCATTAATACTTAAGTCCGATGAGTGATATTCTGTGGACAGAGCTTGGTGTAGCAGCTGGTAAATGTGGGCACTCAATCAAGGTGGCCTAATAAACAAATTAATGCAAAAGGAAAAGTTGTGTTCATTACCTTTGAACCAAGGGATGAGCTGCAACTTTCAAAGAAAATCTGTCTCTCTTGATCTGTTGATATACAGAGAAACTGAACTCCACGGGTCTACTTCCTAGACACAAGTTTCAAATGGATTCAAACTTACACCTGGGTCCAAACGTGACTTAACTGATCTCCCAAGTACACCCAGGTTACTGACCCACTTTACATGCAATGCACCTGCCCCGGAATGTCTACCCTTCTTTCCTCTGCACTGACTGGAATAGTATTTGCTGTCTAGGCTCCTGCTTCAAGCTCACATCTTCCATGATCCTGCCTCAGAAGTAATGTCTCTTGAACCTCCATAAGTCTTATTCTGTCACATATCTAGCAGCTTTTTTCATTCTTTCATTATCTTTGTGCATATGAGTGCCTCAGGCACAGTGTATCAATCTTTGATTTAGGACATTTTTTTTAGAAGCCTCCACAACCCCATTTTAGAAGCCTCCACAATCCCATTTCTCTGGGAGAAATGGAGAAGTGATGGAATAAAGGAAGGAAGGGGAGGAAGGAGGGAAGAAAGTGTAAGGTAAGAGGGAAGAGAAGAAGGGGAAACTGCCAGGCCAACACAACCCTATATTGTGACCAACTTCACAGACTGAGTAACCAGAAAATATTTTCCTAATAGGCAACTGTTTCTAGGTAGTTAAAATATAGTTAAGGAATTATCTCATGAAGGTGAGGATAGCTATTAGTCCTCTTATATGTGCAATTTATACAGATCATTTTCCCTTCTAATTATCGCATGGTATGGTAAACATATTCTAGGCCAGTCTGGTGTGTGCGTGCATGTGTTGGGGGTGTTTATGGTGGTGTCTGGAAGGGATGGCATGAACGCCTCCCCCAACATCACCATCCGATCCAGGCCCACGCTCACTAAACAGCATATGTTACACTTTAGATGTAGCAAGGAAGAAAATAGATCCCTGTTTTCAGCACAGCAACAGTGTTTTCAAAGGCATGAGGTAGAGAAGAGAGCCCTCCATCCAGGGGAGCTTTTCATCTCCCACCATTTCAGTTACTGGTAGGAGATAAAAGGAAGGATGGAATCGATTTTAGAAAAGCCTTCAGTGAAGCTAAGGAATTTCTATTTTATCCTATAAAGAGCTATAAATAGAATTTTGCACAGGGATGTGATTTAAAGAACTATGTTTTCCTTCTAAGAACTAGGACCCAGGTTGTGGATGATGGAAAGATGAGCATCATGAAAGAATCTGGGCAGGGAGACCGTGAGAAGGAAGCAGTGTTGGGAGAGGGCCCGGGAGAACTGAAGAGAGGCAGCATCAGTAGGTCCCAGAGACAGTCCCGAGCAAGACACAAGAGAATCTAGTGACCGGTTAGATGCTGCCAGTGGGGGAAAGGAGCCATGCTTGTGTTCAGGTGTGCACAACACGGGCTCTGCCAGCTGTTCTGGGCAGCTGGTCCTGGAGGGAGGAAGTGGATAGGCCCAATGTGGAGAGCATCCCTTCTGCATGGTTTTCCAAAGGAAAACTAGGATTTCTCTACAGGATAGGTTCATATTACAAAGGATAGAAGAGGCATCTATTCTAAAAGGGAAGAGGGAAGACATGACAGGGAAGATGAGAAGAACAGAGATGTGCTAACATGTCCCTGTGAGGAATGGCCTTTGCCCAGAAATATTCTGGGAATATTTCTCGATGTTGCCATTTCCTCTGGCTCCTCCTAAACTTTTAGCAATATCTGTCATTCAACATAATCTTGGACCAAGGGTGCTCTCAGGACTGAGGCTAATGTTCCCCTTTTTCCCATGGAAGCCAACAGGGCAACAGCCATAGGGAGAATGGAAACTTCATGTCCAAGCAATTGTCAGCAGCAAGGTGAATGGGGTGCGAAGGGGCAACAAAGTGAGCATGAGGACACTAAGGAGAGAAGAAGAGATGGCTTCAGTCTGAACGGACTCCGGAACTGATGGGAGAAAAATCCTGTCCCTTGTAGAGGTTAGTGACCTTTACCAAGGAAAGAACAGAGGTGATCTTTTCATGCCAATAAAATAGGTGCTATCCTGATAGTAGACACTGGAATCAATACACTTCAAGTACTGGATTCATATACCTGAAATTCTCCTGTATTTATTAAAGAACAACTCCGTAGAATGTTATAAAGGAAAAGCTGGCAAGCTACAACCACAGGCCAAATCCAGCCCACAGCCTGCTTTGTAAAGATACCTTCATTGGAACACAGCCATACCTATCTGTTTTGTATAATCTATGACTGCTTTCATGCTATGATCACAAGGTGAGTAATCGTGGCAGAGACCTTACCACCCAGAGAGCCTAAAATATGCACCATCTGGCCTTTCACAGACAAAATTTGCTGACCCTTATTACAGAGAAAGGGGCAAGCGTGCCTAACCAGTATTCAGGAGACCTGGATCCATTCTTAGCTCTACCACCTCACGTGTCCTTTGAAGTCACTTCATATTTCTAGGTTTAGGCTTTCTAATCTGTAAAATGAAGCTCTTGGCTAAAACATCTGCATGACGAGGTTTTGCTGAAGCTCAGATGTGAGGATATAAGGATACTTGGTCTATACAAATACATGTGAAGGTTTCTATTTAACCACACCAGAGAGCATTGCTAGAAATTATGTTGTCCGATGTTTTTGGTGAGTATGATGTTGAAGTGTTCATTTAGGAGGTTGTCATGCTTGAGGTAGTTGGGTTACAAGTTTGATCGTCTGTGAATCTTTGTAACTTAGAGTTCATTTCTCCCCAGAAATAGAATTACAAAGAAACCCTGCTGATCCTGCCTTTGCCTTGGACTCTGGCCACACAGACACACTAGCAGTTGTCTCCATGTGCAGTTGCATGTATCTCTTATGCCTTTGCCCAAAGCAGGGCTTGGTCTGAACCCCTCCTCCCACCAGCACCTCCCCAACCCCTCTTCAGTCGGAAAAACTCACTGAGCCTTCAAAAGCAGCATAGATCTCAACCCAGCAGGAAGCCTTCCCCAAATCCCCTGTCCCTTACTACTACTGAATGCCCAGTGTGGGTCCCTGTCATTCTCAAGGATTAAGTTGTACATGTTTTTATCAAATATGTATACAAAAAGGACTTTCTTCATGGTGATACAAAAGCCAAATGTAAAGCCAATGATGTATTATATTAGAAAACTGTTAGATATTCTTTCTAAGAATGAAATGCTAGTTGCAATTAAAATATGTTTTTCGCACTTAAAAATTTCATTTAAAAAGTTTTCTTATAAAACTTTTCATTACTTGCCAGGAAATTCTCTGTGGATCACAGTACCTAATTTCCCCATCTATAGCTGGATTAGTTGAGGACAAGCAACCTGACCCAGGATGAGCCCGAGAACTTTAGAATGAGAAAGAGAAGCATCTCGTTGGCCAGACTAAAACATGCACAGCTAGGAACAGTCTATGCTCACATTTCCTGCCCTGTGAACCAGAGAAGCTGAAAAAGTCAGGCTGTGGGGAGACAGACTAAAGCAGCAGACAGAGCAACAAGAGAAAAAAATGAAGTCCTAACCTTGGTCCCAATACCCAGCACACTGTGCCCTTGGGTCTTCCCAGTAAAACTTAATTCTCTTTTTGGCTCCCCCCCCCCAAGATTTATTCATTTATTTTAGAGAGAATATCCAAGCAGTGGTAAGGGCAGAGGGAGAGAATCTCCAACAGACTCCCTGCCAAGCAGGGAGCCCTACACCGGGGCTCTACACGGGGGCTCGATCTCACAAACCAGATCATGACCTGAGCCGAAATCATGAGTCAGACGCTTAACCAACTGAGCCACCCAGGCACCTCTGACTTTAATAGAGTTCACTGGGTTCGAGTCTGAACTGAGCCAGAGATGCCGCTCCAGGCACAATGACACTCCTCTAGCCATTCTCTCCACAGAAACCTAGGGGATGTGTCCAGCTGGAGCCTGCATCCCCCCAAATCCCTCATATGGGCCTCTTCTTTGTTGTATCCTCTCGAGGGTGGACCAAGTCGTAGATGTGGACAACCCCCATCCCAAACCCACCCCGTAGGTGTGGACAACCCCAGTTTAAGGAAGCTGTGGCAACACTGTAGGTAAAGCCTGAACTGGGTCATCTCCTCATGCCCGTGTATGGTCTCCTACTGGAGAACAAAGCCCCGAGTGGGAAGAGAAAGAGTGAGGCCTTAGATCAGAGGACGTATCCAAGGAGCTAAACTCAAACCAGTCATTCTAAATTATGAAAATGTGTTAGCCAAAGAGGGAGAATAGAATGTGTTAGAATTCACTAGCTTTGTGTGCAACTGTTAAATATATAGACACACGGATTGTGAGCCTCCGTTTTTATCTTACCTTGATGCTCTAAGTGTCAGGGGCAGGCCTAACACATCGTGATAAAGAAGAACTTTGATTCAACCACAATGAAGTACACACCACGCTCCTCGCACTACACTTGGCTCTGTGCAGAGCTTAAAATTCTGTGTCATGAAAGATTCTGAATTTCATGAGCTACCTTCCCAGGAATAGTAAAATTCTCATAGGTCATACTAAACCAGTGCCAGTTATAGAAAGATCTTGGGTGAAACAAAACAAAGGAGATCAGTCATCACCTTGTGTATGGGTGTAGGTCTCTTGACAGAATAAAGCAAGGAATCTGGTTTCATATTTTAGGAATTATTCCCACAGTCCTTAATTATGGACACAAACTATAAACCATGGAACCTAAACACACATCCCGTTATCCTTACTCACAGGATCTGAGCCTATCAATTTTGCCTGTTTTAGAATGAGAATAGGGAATTTACCATCACCTCTTAATTGAATTATAAGTATGACCATCTATAATTCACAGTTGATAAAAATCAATAAATTTCATTTACTCAAGGCCTAAAATGCCAACTGATTTTAACATTCTGCCTGCAGTGAACAGGGCTTAATGTTCTTATAAAGATTTTGATCAATTTCTGATACAGAATGAAATCATAGGGGCGCCTGGGTGGCTCAGTCATTAAGCATCTGCCTTCGGCTCAGGGCATGATCCCAGCATTCTGGGATCGAGCCCCACATCAGGCTCCTCCACTGGAAGCCTGCTTCTTTCTCTCCCACTCCCCCTGCTTGTGTTCCTTCTCTCGCTGGCTGTCTCTCTGTCAAATAAATAAAATCTTAAAAAAAAAAAGAATGAAATCATAGAAATATAATTGAAACAAAACCAAAGACTACTTGGGGTGGGAAGATACAACCCTAGGATCCTTTAGCTCAACTCCATCACTGCCCCCTTAGAGAGAATAAAGTTGAGCCCCACAGAAGTGAAGTAACTAGCCCACAGTAACAACATGTAATTGACAATCCTTACTATATTTTTTATCCATCTTTAAATATCACAACTCTATTTCAAAACAGTTGCTTCTTAAATTTAAAAACAAAATGTCATCTAAAAATAATTCACAGGACACTAAAAATATTCTAAGCAGCTTGGAAATAGGTTTTCTGCTAAATGACTTTTCAACAAATATTCCCTTAATGGTATCATTGCTACAAACACTTAGCATGAAAACGTTCCTCAAATTTATCATTTACATAAGTGCCTATAAGTAGCCTTGAAATCGCTTTCTAAAGTAGTACTCTTTATCCCTGGCTTGGACCATGCCTTTGCTTGACTTCAGAATAAGTAGTACTGTTTCAATGATCATATCAGGCTTTCTCTGCAATTGTTGTACACTTTAGGAGAAAATTTGGTGGTCAACACAAAAAAAAGTGCTAAAGAATTTAGGGACACCCGGGCGACTCAGTTAAGTGTCCACCTTCAGCTCAGGTCATGATCCCAGGGATCCTGGGGTCCCAGGCTCCCTGATCAGCAGAAGAGCCCGCTTCTCCCTCTCCCTGCCGCTCCCCCTGCCTGTGGGCTCGTGCTGAGAAATAAATAAAATCTTTAAAAAAATAAAAATAAAGAATTTAAATTTAAAAGCAGCCTAACTCCAACAATACTATAATGCACACATAAAAAATAAAAGACAAAAAAACCTGGGTACAAGGTTTAAAAAAATCCAGTCATGACATCAAGTTCTGGATGAAAACTGACCAGCAATCAGGACTGTTCAGAGGTGGGCCACAGAGCATCTGCCCTCCAAGAACTGACAACAGAAGCATCTTGAGCAGGCACTACTTCCTAATACAAGAAAGCACATAAGTAATAAAAACAAAAATTAGTGTCATAGGAGTTCAAGAGAGAAAGATGAACATGGGATATAGTCATCAGAAACAACAGTCGAAACAAAAAGCAGAACCTGGGTCTTAAAAAAAAAAAAAAAATCAAGCCAACAAATGAGAACTGTGAAGGCATTTTTTAATTTCACTTGTGGGTCTCATTGCCTCTTGAAGTCTCCGCTTTCTAGCTGTAAAAGTGAGACAATGGGAGCACTCCCTTCATAGGACTAGTAACGACTAAATTAGATGCAATGCATAGCATGGAGTCTAACTCTAGTTGGTAGTGAATATTAGGTTTGCCTAGCACTTGACCCCTAGCAAATGTCAGAATGGAAAATGCCATCATGTTACCCTATCTGCCTGCCCCCCCATTGCCTCAGGGATTGGTGCCCTCCAGTGGCACCCAATCTCATCTGGTTTGATCACAACACCTCACTTCCTAAACTGGTCCTCTACGGCGGACAAATGATCCAACTAAAACCAAATTATTTTTTGAACCACAGCCTAAGGAAAAAGCTCTCATCCCCTCTGGTGACCTACTGTCCAGGTTTTGCTGGGATTGAAGGATTTGACAGGATGCAGGACTTTCAGCACTAAAACTGGGAAAATTTCAGACAAACACAGAACTGTTGATCACTAGCTGGAAAGACCTGAGCCCCAAACAGCCTGTGGAAGAAGCCAGTCTCCAGCCAAAACAAAAACAAAAACAGACAAAAACAAAACAAAACAAAAAACGGATCAATATACAGAGAGAACAAAGAAGAAGGAAGTGCTGACGGGCTTTTAGTCTTTAGACTGAATTGTCTTCCAAGCCAGCCACTTTTCTAGTAGAATCATGTTTGATCTGACACTATTCCAGTGGTTCTCCTTACGCTAGTGCATCAAGGCAAACTCCCCAGTCTTAGCTACTACTCTGATTTCCGGTGAATGATTTGGGTGTGCAGACAAGTAAACATCCACTTAGGAAGGAAGGATTTTTTTCAAAATGATAAACATGAAACTCTATGCAGGTGTAAAAACAGGAAGTTCTCCCTGATTATTCCTTACATTCAAAATTGTTCAGAGTTGAAAGATAATGTATCATCACCCAAACAATTATCAACAGCTTTAATTAGTTTCCATTTCAGAATTTATTGGATATTAATTTTCAGCTCCTGGGGCGCCTGGGTGGGTCAGTCTGTTAAGCGGCTGACTGTGGCTCAGGTCACGGTCTCAGGGGTCCTGGGATCGAGCCCCATGTCTGGCTCGCTGCTCAGCGGGGAGGCTGCCACTCCCTCTACCCCTCCCCCCTGCTTGTGCTCTCTCACACATGTTCTTTCTCTGTCAAGTAAATTATAAAAATCTTAATAGTTTCAGCTCTTTCTGTGTATTCTCTAACTTGAACTAGAATATTTGCAGAAGAAATTTCCATAACTCATCAGAATTCATCTGTAATTACCCACTCAACACTTTCCACTCTCTCATTTTCATTTATAGATTTTTTTTTTTAATACAGGTCACTCCAGATTATCTCTGGAAACTGGAGAATGCTATGTGTATCTTTGGTTCCACCTTTGTTAAACAAACTTACTGAGACCAAGGGGATGCCACAACAACACATGTTTCTCTAGAGAAATTTCTCATTTTTTCCAAGGTTATTAAGCTTTTGCTGGGTAACTTCAGCTCTATTCACATTTTTATCCTGAGACCACCCTCAAAGAACAAGACCCACATGGAACATGCTAGGTGTGGATCAGAAAGAAAAGACCAAGGGAGAATTTCCACAATGGTTTTGAAGCTTTGCTCAGAAGTAAAATAGCACTTCTGCTCATATTTCATTGGCCAAAGTCAGTCATTTGAAAAAGACAGTGAAACAGGAAATTATTTGCTCATTGGGGAGGGGAAAGGAGAAAATCATTCAGGATAACTGGACAACCTAATACAGCTTATGTTACTCCGAAGGGCCCCTGTCTTTTCCTTTATCTTCCTTCTTTGTAGCAAGTTCCAATTAAGGGCTCTCTTGCTGCTCTACTCTTACATACACCCCCAAACTAGGTCTGCCTTCGCTGATGCCTACTTCCTATCTTATTCTCCCATGCCCTGAGTTCGTGCATCCCTTCCTAAAGAACTTGAATTTATGATTAAATTTAGCAGTCTAATAGCTAATAATGGTTCAGAATATTGTACCTCTTAGACAGTAGTGTTCTTTAGTAGGGCCTTCAAATTATCTCCACAATAGTTTTAAGCCCTATGCAAAAAATAGTATACTAGACATCATACCTAAGATTTACTCCCTTAAAAAGCTTATTAAATAGTCGGGCATAAAAGACATAAATGTTAGGTAGAAATATCTAAATAGCATACACACACACACCCCCCTACCCAAATAGATCAAAAAGCAGAGAATAATTATGCGGTTTTCACAGATGATAGTTCACAGGGGCATAAAACCAAAAAACTTTATTTAAGGTGTTTAATCCAATCAACTATTTAACAAATCCAACAGAAGTTAGACTGTTGGTGTTTCCAGGTTTCCTTCCATTATCAACTTAAGGAGTTTTGGCTCTGCACTTGTGGTTTGCACACCTCCTACACCCTCTACACAGAGTTCTGCCTTGTCAGATAAGTTCGTCGGGGGTTATGGTACAAAATGGGAAAGCAAAAACGTAGATTAAGACATATTCAATTAGGGATGAAGGAAGCGCAGTTTGAGAAATTTGGGAAAAGCACAGAAGGTAGTTGCTATCTTTTGTGCAGGGAGCCAACACCAGGGAAAAATTAGCATTTTAAGAAACATTGTTGCAGGGGCGCCTCGGTGGCTCCGTTGGTTATGCATCTGCCTTCTGTTCAGGTCATGATTCTGGGGTCCTGGGATGGAGCCCCGTGTGGGGGCTCCCTGCTAAGTGGGGAGTCTACTTCTCCCTCTGCCTCTCCCCCTGCTTGTGCTCTCTCACTCTCAAATAAAATCTTTAAAAAATAAAATATAAGCAGCATTGTTGTAGACTTTGTATCCTTTTCCGTGCACTGGAGAAATGTACGTGAAGACCTTGCATTAGTTCACAGTTAGCTAACGATGAGGCACTTCTTTAACACCACTCAGACTCGACCACACCAATCAGCTTCCATCAAGTTATAAGCACACATTTTCTTAACATGAACGTGGGCCAAGTTTGAAGGGCGGGGTGTCCTTTAGTAAGCAAAAGAGGCTTAGTACCTGGACCTCAGTAGATAGAATGGTACGTAATTCTCTGGGAATAGGAAAGTTGTAAGGCTAAGGGAAAACACGGAGAAATATTGCAAGGGGAACTCTTCAGCAGCAGCTTTTTCCATGTCTCTGAAATTATACAATGAATTCAGCAATATACTCCCCCTCTAAAATTAATATAGCCATCTCCGTTGGCCATTTATCAAGTGTATTTTATGAGTCAGACAATATGCTACGCACTTCTCTTGGGTTATCCCATTTCATTCCCATCGTCTATTAGGTAGATATCCTAATATTAGGCCCAGATAACAAGTAAGCCATAGATTGATGGACTCTCCAGGTAACCTACTACCTTGCCCTCTGAGGAAGGACTTAGCAGTTTACTCACCTTTGACCCAGTCATGACCTAGCTCCTTTCTATCCTCACACTTGCGAGCTGGCAGAGCTGCACGTAACATACAAACCTCCAGAGCGGTTTTCAACTTCAGGAAGACCCCCTTCCTCATTTTTTTTTTTAAAGATTTTATTTATTTATTTGACAGAGATAGAAACAGCCAGCGAGAGAGGGAACACAAGCAGGGGGAACGGGAGAGGAAGAAGCAGGCTCATAGCGGAAGAGCCTGATGTGGGGCTCGATCCTATAACGCCGGGATCACGCCCTGAGCCAAAGGCAGGCGCTCAACCGCTGTGCCACCCAGGCGCCCCAGCCCTCTTCCTCATTTTATATTCAAGTATCAATTCCAAACTCCCTCAGGAACGCATTTCAGAGTGGGTTTGCTGTGTCTCCCACTTGAGGCAACCAGAAAGTATGAAAACATTTGGGGCCAACATTTACTTTAGAGAGTCCAAATCCAAGGCCCAGTGACCCCAAGTCTACATGTTTTATAGCAGTTTTTATGTGGCACATGTATCATTTAAGAAAAACACCACTAAAGGTCACTGAAATTTACACACGGTTAACCGGTAACAAAACCCAGGTCTTCTTATCCCAGTCCAGCCCTGTGGCCCCTCCTACACTCCAAGTTCAAGGTCAGGTCATAAAATTGGCTTCTGAGATATCTATAAAATAGCGATTCTCCAAATACCCTCCCTCCACTCCATCTAACACTTAGTAGACCACTTTCCTTGTCTTCCACCAGAGATAACCACAGAAAATCCAGAGAGCACATCTGCTTTGTGCTTTGGAGATGCTGCCCAGGAAGTGAGTGGGTTTTCTCAGCTGCGTCTTCCACCTTCCTCCTCCCCACAAGTTATAACATGGCCATAAAAACCATCAGTAGTTGAGTAGAGTGGAAAGTAGCAATTTTAAATGATTAAAAAAGAATCATTTAAAAAAATAATTACTATCATCTTTTTGAGAGGAAGAGAAATATACTGTGAATCAATAGAAGTCTTGGCCCACAGTCTCTAAGCCTTATTTATCTGGGAATTGTTTATCTCCCTGAGTCTTCCCTCAGAGGAAAGAATGATTATTGCTTAATTACAGAAGTGAATTTTCTCTTCCAGTTCTAAAGATGACTCACAGCTCTTTTTACACAAAGAAGTATGGTTTTTTTTTGGGGGGGGGGTGAAAAATTTTAAAGCCAAAGTATTAAAGGGGCTGGAGGCCTCCATCTGGGACAGCAACATGGCATGTGGTTCCTCTAAACGACAACAGAGCCACTGCCACTTGGCTCTAAGTCTTCCCAGTGAGTGACATTCACAACTCTAAGAAGTGAAGTCACAAGATGCATCTTCCAGCAGGGACCATCTTTCTGCTTCTCATGACCGCAGGGGCAAAGAAGAAATCCCTCTAGGAGAAACCACTGGCCTCTAAAGATGGTTCCAGATGAGCTACGCAGTTACTGGGTTGTAACTATCCTCAGAGCAACATAGGATCCCACCCAGGTACATTCTATTCTATAGTAAACCTGTGTTGTACAAGTGGATGATTTAATTTCTGCATACTCTCTATCAACCTGGCCTTTAGGCCCCTCGACTATGTATTCTCAATCTCTAACCCCAGCAGGGTCCCTCAGCCCCACATTCGAGTTCCTGTCTTCCCTCCCCAACCTCGGTAGGAAGACTGAAGGTTCAGCAAACTCCACTCTAGTCCTGAGTCTTTAGCTTCATGAGGAGGAAATCATGGTGATGTCACTGGCATTCATACCCAGGGAAATGGAACAAAAAGAAAACTCAACAAGGGACCGTGGTGTTGGATATACTACTTCCCGAACATCCCATTTGCAAGAAATGCTATTAGTGTATTGTGTTACATTAAAATTTCCTCTAACTTCTAATTTAAAATGTAGACTAAGTTGGGACCTTTCTCAACTGCCAGGCTTCCGGGAGTATGGCGGGGGAAGGGAACTGTGCAGGCATATCAAAGGAAAACCAACAGGAAGATTCAGATGTGATATAGAACTGCCTGTTGACTATGAAGTCCTGAAGTCTAACATTCACTTTTCGGATCCAGTAAGGAGGAAGACAGGGTTTTCCTTCTGTGCGTGAAGGTGAGAACACCCAGTGTGTTGAAGGGCACAAGTGGTGATTCCACAGCGCCGGCAAACACGGTACCTGACAGCCTGGCCTTAGTACCTTCAGGTAAGTAACACTCACCTCAGAACACCAATGAATATCATAGCACGAAAAAAAAAAAAAAAAAAAAAAAAAAAAGCTTTGCTATTTAGAAAGACAAAAAAGCACTGCTAGGAAAGGCAACAGTCATCATTAACATCTTGACATGAATTAATTTAAACAAGAATTAGGCACCTGTGAAAAGGTATAAAGAAAGACGAAAATTCTAAAAACCGGGGCTGATGGCAAAGTTTGCCTATGTGTTTATTTTACCAAGGATTCGGCCTGGCTCGAGATACAGGCACTCTCTCCCACCACACACAGATCTTGCCCACTACATAGCCCACATCTTGAATCAGTCCTTATCTAATCATTAAAGTCTTTGGTAGCTGGAAAAAGAAAAGTTTACCATACTGATCTTGTGGTCTGTGGCAGGTCTGATTTTAACAGCATTTTCTGAAGAAAATAGAATAATACTCTTTCATTTTCTTCCTTGACCTATTTTAGCATATTCTGCCCCACTTAATATTTTCCTTCCTTTGCATTCTCCCTCTTGCATGTTATGCAAACGAGCTGCTGAGCTGGAGAAAATAAACCACATTTGTCTTTCTGCCACCCTCCCTGAAGGGTGGTAGAGAAACCAGAATGCATGCATTGATCATGCCTCCCACAGTGCAGAGATTGGCCTGCCTTAGGCACCCATCTTGCAGAAAAGCAACGTATTAAGAAAAACACATTAAGGAATTTCAAATTCCCCACTGTAGCCCCACCATCTTCCTTAGGACTTACTTTTTCTTTATCCCATCTAGAACTGTCCTAACTAGACCTTGTTTCCAAACGTTCATGAGACCACTTTACACTTGTTTGGCTCTATCCCCTCCATTACCTGATTAATGCTTACAGGAAACAGGATGGGCTGCCAACGTCTTTCCTCTTAGTGAAGCTCAGTTTTAAGTGTTGGCTCTGGGTCACCCAGCTAGTAAGTGGCAAAATTGGGACTAGAATCAGGTTTTATGACTCCTAAATCAGGGCTTTTTCTCATTATGCTGCTTATCTATTTGGGAATGTGTTTCCCATCAATAGTCTGGGCCCTACTATCTGAGACTTTAGATCTGAAAGAACAGGTGAGTAATGATTAATCTATGTGAATGTGGTAGAGTGAGCGAGCCACTGATTTCCAAGATGTCTGATGAAAAGAACAAGCAGTCCTGTATTAAATACTTATTTTGCTTGTGGGTTGGCAAGGTGTGGCTTATGGCCTAGCAGTACTGGTATCACCTGAGAGCTTTTAGAAATGAAGTTTCTCAGGCCCACCGAGATATACCAAACCAGAGCCTGCATTTTAACAAGACCCACAGGGGATTCCTACACACATTACATTTGAAAAGTCTTGAACAAGTTGCCCACAAAAACTCTTTCCTTGTTTTTCCTAACTACCTCAAAGAAAAGCTTATTGACCCAGGGTGCCTGGGTGGCTCAGTTGATTAAGCGTCTGCCTTTGGCTCAGGTCATGATCCCAGAGTCCCGGGATGGAATCCCACGTCAGGCTCCCTGCTTGGGTGGGGGTGGGGGTGGGAGCCTCCTTCTTCCTCTGCCCCTCACCCCACTCTCGTGCGCTCCCTGTCTCAAATAAAAATAAAATCTAAAAAAAAAAAAAAAAAAAAAAAAAAAGCCAACTTATTGTCCAGAGTGTTCCAAGGGGCCACTTAGTGAACAGAGCAGGTCCATCCCACCCTGGGTCCTGTCAGACACACCAGAAGGAGAGGTGTCTGAGCTTTGTCATTCTGACTAACAAAGTTTGCTGACACCTGCCTCCAGCACTGCTCTTCCCAGGAGACCGAGGCCTTTGTAAAGCACAGGGTTTCAATCCAATGGCTTCCCAATGTTCTCTTTCTGCGCTTGAGTGCATTTCCCCTCATGTAACTGAACCAAGGCATTTGCGCCATTCCAGGGACCTAAGCCACTTCATGAAAGTAGCTCGTCTAAAGATTTAATTGTGAGCCTTCTCCAATTTATTACTAAATTGCAAGTAAGCTGGTGCATTGATGGTCCTCGTAGTAAATTTCAAGATGTCACATCCAGTCACAACCCACTGTAGGTCCACCCCCGGAAATCTGGAACTACTTTCTTCATTCCTGAAAGTGTCTATTAGAGTAGCTGACAGGGGAGCTATTTGGGAGCCAGGGATGTTCATGGCACCAATCAACTGACTACAGAGAGGACTCAACTAACCTGTTCACTTAGGTCAGTATCTAAAGAGGAGTGAGTGTCCGTTATCACAGTCCACTGATACAGGGTCAGCTTCACTGACCTACAGAAAGGTTTAAGAAGTAGCTGAAACAATAATAGCGGGGACATCAGATATCCCAAGCATGGAAATCTATGCAGAGCCTGAAGAGCACGAAAGGAGAGGTTAAAATGCTTTTCAAACAGGGCAATTTGATTGAAGTCCAGGGAATTAGACTACAGCAGTCTAGTTAAATAAGGTTGTGAGGTAGTTAAAGCTGATCTTGGAGGCCTACCCCCCTTTTCTTTACTGTGTCCCACTCACCCTAGCCCAGGTAGTTTTTCATTCATATCTTTGATCCTCTTTTCTGTCCTTTTAAGTATTCTTCATTAATATTTAAAAATTAAATATTAAATCACCCCTCTTTCCTGCCTCCTCAGACAAAAAAAACAAAAACAACCCCAAACACCTCCCAGGAAAAAATCTCATTCACTTATATAAGTTACCATCACTAATGTTCTGACATTTTCAACCTTAAACTCTAACGACCCTTCAGAATCGCTAATCTCACCCCCAGAGGCTATCCCAGTTAGCCTATGTATGAAGCCTAGCTTAGACAGGAACCTTTCAGCAATCAAAGCCCAACACTTCATTATGAAGAAAATCACTTTTCAGCTAGTGTTTTTGAGTCACTATTTTTGGTGGCTGTTAAATTTGGGAGAAGGCATTCCAGTGGATTATTATACAATACTGAGATTCTTCCTCAGTTTTTAATTAACATCTTGGAATTATTACCTTTTTATTATAGTAAGAAAGAAAGACAGCTGCATTATGCTGAGCTCAGAAAGACAAAATCAAGACATCATATTTACATAAAAAAATAAAATCAATGTGGAATTCCTAGGAATTACTTGTGGGGTATGGGGGGATGTGTCTTAACTACAATTGTCAATTCTTTAAATGGAAGACATGAAGAAGGTACCTGTGGACCTCCAGAAAGCTGGCTCCTGCCTGGTTCACAAGAGCTGCTATTGCCTGTGACCCAGTGACCACTGTCTGAATACATACAAACAGCATACATCCAGCCTATTGATTTTATTGCTGAGCTTTTGTTGACTTTAGAACAAGTCCTATTTTCTTGTCATGTGTGTTCTGATAGAAGTTACATATTTTTGGGGTGCGCGGGTGGCGCAGTCAGTGGAGTATCTGACTCTTGGTTTCGGCTCAGGTTGAGATCTCAGGATCGAGAGCCCTGCATTAGACTCTGCATTGAGCACGGGACTCTCCCTCTGCCCTTCCCCGCTCCCCCACCAAGCATGTGCACTCGTGTACTCTCTCTCTCCAATCTTTTTTTTTAAAAGTTACATATTTTTAAAGTAATCCCATCTGATTATACAGCCTATCTTTCCATCCAGCAACACTCTTCAGAAACATTATCAAAAGTATTTGAAGTTTAAGGTGAGTTATGTTTATTCTCTTATCTTGCTTATCGATAGTGGCCTTCCTCTCTACTCTACAATATAGGTTGAATCTGCATGTAAATAAATGCCAGTGGCAAGGCACTTCATGTTATTTCACTGTTGAAAAAGATGGTGTGGGGCTGGTTTCTCATGCAGTCTTCTGGAGCTATGCACCTTAAGAAGTGCTAAGAGGAGGATTCCTTTTAGCCTAAAGCAACATCGTCTTCCCAAATGCCCAGGTTTGGAACCTCTAAGATATCCTCAATGTCCTTCCCTTCTCGTCCCTGAAATCCCATTTGAAATCAACCCCTCATCATTTCATCCATTATGCCCACCTCTTCCAACTATCACCTCCTTGTTGTAGGCAGAGTTCCCTGGGAAACAGACTCCAAGCTGTGATCTGTGTTCAGGAAGTTGATTGTGAAGTGGTCTTAGGAACAAGATCTCTTGGGGGAAATGCACTGGTCAGAGAGAGCAGCTGAACCATGATGTGCTCACAACAAAGGCTTTAGCCACCCGTAAGCTGTGGAGTTGGGATGGCTCAAAAGAAAAGAGGCCTTTCTACTCCAGTCTTGACCCATCATTGAATGCAGAATGATCTAGGAAGCAGATTTAACCTTAGGCAAGGCACTGCCCTTCAGCAGAGGCCTACTCCAGAAAGGGACCCATCTGTGAGCTATCAGGAGCCATCACTCCCAGGAACTAGGCAAAGTCAATGTCTTGGTCTTTAAAGTAAATCTGAGAAGCTCACCACAGCATCCACTATTATTTGTAAACTTTCAAATCTTTGTTAGAAGAATGTTCTATGAGCTATAGTATTCTTCAAAAGAAAAAAAAGACCCCAATTTTAAATCTCTGAATTTCACTATTTTTCCACCGTTTTGGGGAACTAACATTTTTACTCCACTCTGCAGACATGTGTTAAGCCATTTCAAATTAAAAAGAAAAAAGGAAACAAAATGTCAAAGTATAATTTTTACCTTAAGGATCTGTAGCTGAACAGCACACTTATGTATTTTCTATGAGCATTCCACTGGTCAAATGTCACCAAAACAATTTCCAAGCTAACCTGCCCTCATTAGTTCTCTGAGATCTTGATTACAAATTTATAAGAAACCTGCCCCAGACAGCCAGAGAGCGCCTTCGGGACAGCCATTCCGTTGGTCCTCAGCATTTCCCACTGGGAACATTAGAAACCTTGCCCATCAACCAAAATAAACAGCTCCTCTCATGAATAGACCCAATAAAGGTCCTATAAATCATAGCTGTCAAAAATGTCAGTAGCATTGCAGAAGACAGAAATCAATCCAAAATTCATTAGTTTGCCTGACAAGAGCTTAATCTCATTGTTTAATACCAACCATGGCACCTCAGGTAGAATAGGAAGCTGCAAGAGATCATCTTGGTTTCCTGTCACAGAAACGTTTAAGGTTTATGGCTTAATCTGCTCTTCGGACCATTCCCATTCTGTGGACAGAAACCCTTGCCCCCTGCTTGGGGTCAAGTTGCCTGTGGTAGGAGACAGGAATCATTCTAGGAATCATTCTGGTATTGTGACCATTTTTCACAGATATTAGCGTCATGGTTGGGTGGTTTGCAGGCATTTCAGGTAAAAAGGACACAGAGGTTACAGTGTAAGTGAAGTGCTTGTGTACATACATGAGTCAAAGTTTAAACATAGTTTTCTCATTATCAAAAACACTCCTGCTGACCAGAGGGCAGCATGAACACCTCCTTCCCTTCACATAACCCCTGATATGACAGCTCTTTTGTGGCTACATCTCTCCTTTGAGGCTGCCCCAGTTCATTTTAATCAGATTTCAACTGCACACAAATATTTGGGAATAGCAGTGATGAGAGATGAGAGGTGGTGAGCAGGGGCAGGAGGAGAAAGGAAGACTACAGACATATGGATTGTGACATCACACAGATAATAGCCTCCTGGGCACAGAAAAAATGGCAAACCCTTTTTTCAAGTCCTAGAGGAACCCCAAAAACTAGCAAACACTCTGGCTAGGTAAGCCTCCCAAATATCCTCCCCTGACCCAACCTACATACCCTGACATCCCTTCTCATATCCAATCCCACTGGAATGACTTGGCTTCTTCACTACCTGTCCAACACCTTCTAAGGACATAAATTCCTTAGAATAACTTGTTTTTGCTCAATTAATGTATTCCACTAATAATCCTCCAGGGCTTATATTGTCTGCGTACCTCATGGCTCTTAATACTGTCTTGTACTGTGACTGTCTTTTCAAAAGAAAAGTGTTGATTCCTAAAGACCTTGTTAAATACCGAAGTTGTTGAATCCATTATTCCTTTTGACTAAGGGTATATAGAGATTTCCCTTTACCAGCTGAAGTATGACCACCATGAGGTGACTACTTTATTTCACTCTGCGGTTTCCTTTAAAATTATGCAATATTTGATAAACATTTTAATAATGTGAAATGTTTCATATAGAACCATTTACCCCAATACATCAAAAATCTGGAGTAGGAATTGTAACCCCTACCCATAAGTGTTCTCCCTCCATCATCTAATACGTAGAATTTGACACTATGTTTCCTAGCAACTATTTTTAAAAATGTTGAAACTCTCAATTTCTATTGATGTCACATGACTAATAATTCTATTAGTGTCACATGACTTAAGTTAGAGTAAAAAGACACATAATGGAAAGTCAAGGTGGCTTATCTTCACAGATTGGGGATGCAAGTTTATCTTGGGTTAGGTTCCCAAATATTTGTTTAGTAAGTATAAGTTTTCAAAAGGTGTAAGTTGCATAAAAACAGCCCAAACATGAAAAACAGAAGTTCATAACTGTCAGTAATTACTTGAAATGGTAATGCAGTAAGTTCTCCAAAAGACAGTGGCTGAATGGATTTTAAAAAAACACCCAAGGAAAAAAAAAAAAAAAAGACCCATCTATATACTGCCTATAAGAAACTCACTTCAGATATAAGGACACGTGTGCACGCACACACACACACTCGAAAGGGTGGAAAAAGATATTCCATGCAAAGGGAAACCAAAAGAAAGTGAAGGTAGCTATACTTAACATCAGACAACATAGATTTTAAAACCATGACTGTAGTAAGAGACAAAGGAGGGTATTATATAATGATAAAGTAAATCCAATAAGAGAATATAACATTTGTATGTTTTTATGCAGCCCACATAGGCATACCTAAATATATAAAGGTAATATTAACAGACCTAAAAGAGAACTAGACAGCAACACAATAGGGGACCTCAGTACCCCCACGTGCATCAATGAATAAATCATCCAGACCAGAAAAAAAATAAGAAAAAGTTAATAGAAAAACATCAGCTTTAAGCACATTAGACTGCATGGACTTAACAGATATACATAGAACATTCCATCCAAAAGCAACAGAATACATATTCTTCTCAAACGTACATGAAATGCTCTCCAGGAAAGATCATGTTAGGCCACAAAACAAGTTTTCATAAATTTAGAAAAACTGACATCACATCCAGCATGTTTTTCAACAATACTAAAGACCATAAACTTGATTCTACACCAACAAATTTGACATCCTAAAAGAAATTCCTAGAAACATACAAGCTACCAAGTCCAAAGCACGAAGAAATAGGTAAACTAAAACTGCTTTTACTAGTAAGGAGATTTCACAGGTAATCAAACAACTTCCAACTAAAATCTAGAACCAGAGAGCTTCACTGAATTCTGCCAAACATCCAAATTAGAATACCAATCATTCTCAAACTCTTCCAAAATATAGAAAATGAATTCATTTTCTATAATTTCTATAATTCGAAGTCATTTCAAAGCCAGAATTACACTGATATCAAAACCTGACAAGGCTGCCACAAGGAAAAAAAATTTACGGGCCAATAGCCCTGATGAACATAGACACAAAATCCTCAAATACTCGCAAACTAAATCCAACAAAATTAAAAGAATCACACAAGGTGATCAAGTGGGATCTATTCCAGAGGTGCAAGGATGGTTCAATATCCACAAATCAGCATGATACACTACCACATCAAAATGAAGGTAAAAATCATAATCATCTTGGTAGACAAAGAAAAAAAGATTTAACAAAATTCCAATCTATTTATAATAAAACCTCTCAACAAAGTGGTTATAAAGTAACAGCCAATGTAATAAAGGACATAAGTGACAAGCTCACTACAACAGATTCAACAGTGCAAAGCTGAAAGCTTTTTCTCTAAGACCAGGAACAAGAGAAGGGTGTTTACTCTTACCAATTTTACTCAACATAGTATTAGAAGTACTAGCCAGAGCAATAAGGAAAAAAGAAATGACAGGCATCCAAACTGGAAAGAAATCCTGTAACTATCTGCATATGACAGGTTTTATATAGAAAATGTTAGACTCCACCAAGAAACTGTTAGAATAAATGATTCATGAAGTTTCAGGGTGTGAAACAGATTTAAGAAAATATCTTGTGTTTCTATACCCTAATAAACTATTAAGAGAGAACTTAAACCCATTCACAATTTTATTTAAAAAAATAATTAGTAATGAATTTAAATACAAGGAGGTAGAAAATCTATACATTGAAAATTAATGGAAGAAACTGAAGACAAATAAATGGAAAGATATTTCACATTCATAAGGAATTTTGTTAAAATCTTCATACTACCCAAAGTGAACTGCAGATTCGATGCAATCCCTATCAAAATTCCAATGGCGTTTTTCACAGGAACAATCTTAATATTTGTATGGAACTAAAAAAGACCCCAAACAGCTAAAGCAATCTTGAGAAAAAAACAAAACTGGAGACATCATACTCTGATTTCAAACCAATAACAAAGCTACATTAATCGAAATAATGTGGTATTAGCATAGAAACAGACACAAGGTCAATAGAACAGAATAGAGTCCAGAAATAAACACACATATATATGGTTAATTTATGACAAAGAAGGCACAAATATAGGCAAATATAGCACAAAACCTGTCATATGTCATATGCACAAAAATAGGCAAAGGACAGTCAGTTCAATAAATGTTGGGAAAACTGAGCTACCATATGCAAAAGAATAAAACTGGACCACTAATTTACACCATAAGCAAATATTAACTCAAAATGGGTTAAAGACTTGAATGTTAAACTTGAAACCATAACACTCCTAGAAGAAATCATAGGTACCAGTCCTGGCAATGTTTTTGTTTTGGTTCTGTGTGTGCATGTGTGTGTTGGTCGTGTTTTGTTTTGTTTTTGGACCTGATACCAAAAAGCAAAGGCAACCAAAGTAAAAATATGAGAGATACTACATCAACCTAAAAAGCTGCAAAAAAGAAACCATCAACAAATGAAAAGGCAACCTACTGAACAGGGGAAAAAAATCCGCAAATCATGTTTCTGGTAAGGGATTAATGTCCAAAATACACAAAGAACTCCTACAACTTCTTAGCAAAAAGTGATCAACAAATGGGCAGAGATATGTATAGACAGTTTACCAAAGAAAACATACAGAAGACCAACAAGTACATGAAAAAATGCTCAACATGATTAATCTTCAGGGAAATGCGAATCAAAATCACAATGAGCTAGCAGAGTCCTCTAAAGGAAAAAAAAAAAACTTCCTAAAAGGTTAAATACAATTCACTCATTTTGAATTAGAGTAACACATTTTTAAAGTTTTTATGCTAATGACTAGCAAGGAACACCCACAGTACTATTTTATTGCTGTTTCAGATTTCTATTGCTGCTGTAACACAACCAAACAAGATGGCAACTTCAACACCCATTTGTTCTCTCAGATCCAGCAGTATTGCTGCTCTGGGTTTCACAAGACTGAAATCAAGGGGTCCACAGTGGAGGCTCTATGAATGAATCTTCTTCCAAGTTCACTCAGGTTGTGGGCAGAATTCCATGCAATTGTAGAAATGAGGTCCTGTTTCCCTGCTAGTTGTCAACCAGGGGTTGTTCCCAACTTCTAGAAGCTGCTCACATTCCTTGACATTCGAGCCTCTTCCTCACCTTCAAAGTCAGCAATCTTGGGTTGAAGCTCTCTCATGCTTTGAGTCTCTCTGATCTCCCCTTTAATAAATCTCTATGATTTCCTATGTGCATGCCCTCTGCTGGGAAACTCATACAGTTTCACTGGGTCCACCCAAAAAACCCAGGATAATCTCTGTACCTTAAAGTCAGCTATTTCATCATTCCACGTACCTACCTTAGGGTTTAATTAACAGGGGATGGGAATATTGGGTTGTATCTTTGGAATTCTGCCTAACATAATTCAGGAAGTTGGGATTAAAGGTCATCTGGTTCTGGGGAAGGCCTGGTGATATGGTGGGAAAACTTTGGGCAAGTTACCTATGGATATGACAATAGATCAATTTTAGAAAGTTATCAACTTCAGTCAGAATGATCCAAAAAAAACTTTAGCCTGCTTTGTGTCTTGATGTTAAACCTCTAAAAATTAAGGTGCCATAAATATTCTCTTTCTACTAACTCATTTTCCTTTCATAATGATATTTACTTTTAAAATTCTTTCATGTTATCCTCTTTTCCAATGTACTTGGAACTAGGGAAATTTTAGTGATGAACAGAAACTGTCAGAGTCCATTGCATTCAGCCCCTACTCTCCCCCTCCTTGAAGAATCCTATTGCCAATGTAAAACCTGAGAACTTGAACTCAGAAGGAACTATTAAGTCACTTAACACAACACTAAGACTGGTAGTGGAGGCACACCCAGACAGCCCTGCCAGACGGTCTTCCAGCCTGTGTCTGAACACTTCACTGAAGAGAAACCTCCTATATCATCTAATAGCAGTCCCATTGTTGGGCAGCTCTAATTAGAAAATTCTTTAGTAACTTTCAACCTTTAGTTTTCAAAACCACATATGACCATTACTAACATGATAATCCTTGAAAGGCTGGATCATGGCTATCTAGTCCTCATGAATCTTACATTTTCTAGGCTCAAGGGCTCAATCCCCACCCCCCATATTCCTCTCCATAAATAGTTACTAAGCTGCACCCCCTTCTGTCACACAGGACCTAAAAAAACAAAAAACAAAAAAACAAACAAAAAAAAACAAAACAAAACTTCAGACGTGGTCTACAAACTCCTAAGTCACCATGCAACAATACTTATGCTCCTTTATGTCATAAAAACTTCTTAATCTCTCAGTTCTTTTCTGAATTAACATTGCCTGGCCATTTTTCTACATATTAGTCACCAATCATCCAATGGGCTGGTAAATATACTCAACATAATTAAAATATGAAATATTTTAAAATATGAAAACAATGAAGACACTTCAAATGAATTTCCCTGATTTCCCTTTAAATTCATTATTGCTAAAGCTGCAATTTCCAACTGAATTACAGAATTTTTAAGTCGCCGAAAGAGAGGAAAATACAAATAATCATACTGTTTATTGGTGAGTTGTCTTCAAATTATCTTCAACCATTGACTGATTATCTTATTGAATTGGTTTTGGTGCCTGAAGGAGATAATTAAAAGTTGTACAACTTAAATAGATCAGAAGCTTCATAGAAAACTGCCTCTTTTATTTTTTCTGCCAATGCTTTGTTCATGAGTTTCTATTAGGTTTTTTTTTGGGGGGGGGTGGTCTTTAAGTGAATGAGACATGAACACTTATACTCATTCCAGGAAGACTAAATTATTTTCATCCTAGCAAGATGCAAGAAGTCTTGGGGGGGGGAAATGCAGGAACGTCTTATTTGCCCCTACTCCACGTGCTCTCCCTAGATCTGTAGTTCCCTTGTCCTATTTTGCACAAAAATTCTGAGTGCTAGTCCTACTTCCTATTACACAACTGTCCTCACAGCTAATCCGTACTACTTCATCAAGACGTCACAGGGAATCATTTGGTAATAATGTCATTTTTTATGGGACTAAAGCATCTATGAAGTTTCAGTGGATGAATTTTACCAGCTGATGGTGGGGGGGGGGGGACTGTTTGGACTTATTCAGTTTTTGAGATAGAGGAACAGCTTTACAATCAGAGATTGGAGTTCTAGTCCTATCCCCATTTTGAGCCTAATTTCCTCATGGAATAATACATAATATCACAGGAAATATAAAAAGAGATCATGTGTCTAAAAATCTTGGCATACCTCCTGGCACTTAAATCTCAGCAAGTATAGTTTTTACCATTATCATCAATTGCAAAGGAAATGCTAGATCATGCAGTCTTGGATTAGGATTCACACTCTCCTGTATGGTTCTTTCTCTGTTTATGTAACTAAGTCTAGAATATCTCAGGTGTCTTTAGAAGACATTTTATACTCTGGCTCTAAGAGGACTGCTTATTTTGAGAAAGGAAGCTGGGGTACAGGGCTACAGTTGCAAAAGCAAGTAGAAAACCAATCAATTCAGGCAATCTCCGTATACCCTTCAAAGCTCAGAAGACAGTGGCCTAGGCTGCATGGGGATCAGAGATGACAGACCACTCCAGTTCTGGAAAGGGATACTGTGCGAAGTACAGGCAGGTCCCTGGCATTGGAATATAGTAACATGGCTATGTTACATTAATAAACAAGGAGGCCATTGGAATCTTGTGGCTCTAATGCCCTGACAGCCTTCGTAAGCAAACCAAAATGTAAGTCTATAAAAGCCTCAAGGTTACAAAGTCAAAGTGCTAAGGATGACTGATCACAGACAACTAGGCTTCAAGTTATATAGCCAATCAGTAATTATCTTACTTTGCTTCCACCTCTTTTCAAAGTCTCTCCCTGAGCTCCTTTTGGGGGAGCCCTCCTAACCACTTCTGGTTTGGCACTGCCCAGCTGGAATCGATTTTTGCACGAATACACTCTTAAGATTAACATGTTTTTGTTTTTTTAAACACAATATTTTTTTAAACACACAGAGGTAGAAGTCTTTGAAAAACCGTAGTATGGGGGGGGGGGAACGCTATAGATTGTTCTTCTCCTCTATCCCTTATATCTGTTTCTTCCTTCACAGAAATGACTGGTCTCAGAAATCAAATGTTACTACTTTCTTGGGGCGCGTGGGTGGCTCAGTTGGTTAAGCAACTGACCTCGGCTCAGATCACGATCTTGGGGTCCTGGAATCAAGTCCAGCATCGGGCTCCGGGGAGCCTGCTTCTCCCTCTACCTCTGCCCCTCTCCCTGCTCTCACACACGCTCTCTTGTCTCTTTCAGATCTTAAAAAAAAAAAAAAAGTTTGTACTTTCTTTTACCACAGAACACTTAGAAACGTTTTCCAAAGGCAAAGTAAAAAAAGACTTTTTTTTTAAAAGTTGTTTTATTTAAGTAATCTCCACCCCCAACATAGGGCTAGAACACATGAACCCAAGATCAAGAGTTGCATGCCCCTGAGACAGTCCAGTGCCCCTCAACATAAACAGTTGAAAACATAACAAACCAACCAGCTCTAATGCCCTGACATTTATAAGTTTTAAGATGAGATTCCACTTCCACATAATTATTTTTATTGCTGCAACCCTTCCGTTAAAACCATGTGTGTGCAAAATTTTCACGAATAACAAATAAGCTTGCTAGGTGGTTTGGCTTTTCTGCATTTCACTAAACGAATTCTCTGGTTGTCTTTCCAATGAGAGTATAGCTGTGATGCTAATACTGAAAACATTAAATACTTGCCAGGAATAAAAATGCTATTTCCATTGTTCTCCTTATCCTAAGTTTGTTTTTTTTTTTAATGATTTTTTATTATATTATGTTAGTCACCATACAGTACGTCCCCGGTTTCCGATGTAAGGCTCGATGATTCATTAGTTGTGTATAACACCCAGTGCACCATGCAATACGTGCCCTCCTTACTACCCATCACTGGTCTATCCCATTCCCCCACCCCACTCCCCTCTGAGGCCCTCAGTTTGTTTCTCAGAGTCCATAGTCTCTCATGTTTCATTCCCCCTTCTGATTACCCCCCTTCTTTATCCCTTTCTTCCCCTACCGATCATCCTAGTTCTTATGTTCCATAGATGAGAGAAATCATATGATAGTTGTCTTTCTCTGCTTGACTTATTTCACTTAGCATTATCTCCTCCAGTGCCGTCCATGTTGCAGCAAATGTTGAGAACTCGTTCTTTCTGATAGCTGAGTAATATTCCATTGTATATATGGACCACAACTTCTTAATCCAGTCATCTGTTGAAGGGCATCTCGGCTCCTTCCACGATTTAGCTATTGTGGACATTGCTGCTATGAACACTGGGGTGCATATGGCCCTTCTCTTTACTACGTCTGTATCTTTGGGGTAAACACCCAGTAGTGCAATGGCTGGATCATAGGGTAGCTCAATTTTTAACTAAGTTTGTTCTTAATAAAATTGCTCTGGAAACATCTATCTCCCCTCAAGTACCTGAGGGGATGAAGTCTGATATCACAGCAGCCCAAGGGCCACCTATTTTCCAGCTGGTCTTGGCCCTGCCGTGTGATCTGACAGGAATGGAGACACTTCGTACGAGTCACCTGAGAATATTACCTTCTGGAGGGAGACAGCAGAGCCTCTTCTTCACACGATGCAACAGGAGCCTCCCAGGACTCTAACTGGAGTACATTACAAATTCAGCCCAAACTGCTCCCCATCATTTTCACTGACAGTACAATATCCTGTGGTTCTACTTTGTCCTGTGTCTTTGAGAGCAAAATTCAGCAATCTAAGTCTTGACCGAATTTAACGACACCATTAGAAAACTCCACAGAAGCAATGGGAGAGACCATCAGAGGATCTAAAAGCAGCAGGAATTGGAGTGATTCCAGACGAGACCTTACAAGACACATCTGCTTTGCGACAGAGAAAGCCTTCTCAGGCTCAGAGAGTAAAATGGGGAATGAGTTTTCTGATCCTCTTGCATCCCTGGTACATCATTTCATGCTCCACTTCTACCTCACGGCACCTCGTTTTCTTTTGAACAGACTTCGGTTTTTCTTGGCACGAATGAAGTGACAAGCCTATTCACACTGGACCAAAACCGTGCCACACCATGCCCTTCACAGGGGGCTCAATTTTACAAAAGAGATAGAGGAGGGCAAGGGATTTAAGCCGGAAATTAACAGTTCCAGAGAGCCACTGGAGAGGGACTCTGAGCCAGAAGTTTTCCAGAACTTTCAAATCACAGAAGCAACTTTTTTTTTTTTTTTCCTCCCGAGATCACACAATCCTCATTACTGTTTTTCGCAGGCTAGTGGAGGTCTCAGGGTTTATTTCCTAAAATTGGGGTTGAAAACCAAACTACCTCAATTTGTTGACCCCTGGTATTTTCTTTGTAGTTCTAAAACGTCTATGCAGTTTCCTGTGTTGGCCAGTTCAAAATGGAGTGTTGGAGGAGTGCATATGGATTTTTCTTGCTCAGTGTGGAACATCCCAAAGAATCCTCTTCCTGAACAGGCTTTTTTCTATTGTGACTAGAAGTGAAGACAGGACTGCAGATTGGCCAGAACCTCTATTGACCTCTAAGGCATAACCATAAAGCAGGTTTTCCTTTTTAATAAAGTCCTAAAATAAATTTTAAAACATTTACTCTTTCTTAAGGTGGTTTCACGGATAAAGGCTCTAGGAGGCAAGCCCATTTCATCAGCTGATTTTTTTTAATGTTTTTTTTTTTATTATGTTAGTCACCATACAGTACATCCCCGGTTTCCGATATAAAGTTTGATGATTCATTGGTTGCATATAACACCCAGTGCACCTTGCAATACGTGCCCTCCTTACTACTCATCACCAGTCTATCCCATTCCCCCACCCCCTCCCCTCTGAGGCCCTCAGTTTGTTTCTCACAGTCCATAGTCTCTCATGCTTCATTCCCCCTTCTGATTACCCCCCCTTTCTTTATCCCTTTCTTCCCCTACCGATCTTCCTAGTTCTTATGTTCCATAGATGAGAGAAATCATAATTGTCTTTCTCTGACTTATTTCACTTAGCATTATCTCCTCCAGTGCCGTCCATGTTGCAGCAAATGTTGAGAACTCGTTCTGATAGCTGAGTAATATTCCATTGTATATATGGACCACAACTTCTTAATCCAGTCATCTGTTGAAGGGCATCTCGGTTCCTTCCACGATTTGGCTATTGTGGACAATGCTGCTATGAACACTGGGGTGCATATGGCCCTTCTCTTCACTACATCTGTATCTTTGGGGTAAATACCCAGTAGTGCGATTGCTGGATCATAGGGTAGCTCAATTCTTAACTTTTTAAGGGACGTCCACACTGTTTTCCAAGTGGCTGTACCAACTTGCATTCCCACCAACAATGTAGGAGGGATCCCCTTTCTCCACATCCTCTCCAGCAATTGTTTCTTGCCTTGTCAATTTTTGCCATTCTAACTGGCGTGAGGTGGTATCTCAGTGTGGTTTTGATTTGAATTTCCCTGATGGCTAATGATTTTGAACATTTTTTCATGTGTCTGTTAGCCATTTGTATGTCATCATTGGAAAAATGTCTGTTCATATCTTCTGCCCATTTTATGATTTGTTTCTCGTGTATTGAGTTTGAGAAGTTCTTTGTAGATCTTGGATATCAGTCTTTCATCTGTAGCATCATTTGCAAATATATTTTCCCATTCCCTGGGCTGCCTCTTAGTTTTTTTGACTGTTTCCTTGGCTGTGCAGAAGCTTTTTATCTTGATGAAGTCCCACAAGTTCATTTTATCTTTTGTTTTTCTTGCCTTTGGAGATGTGTCATGAAAAAGGTCACTTTGGCCGATGTCGTAGAGGTTGCTGCCTAAGTTCTCCTCTAGGATTTTGATGGATTCCTGTCTCACATCGAGGTCTTTGATCCATTTGGAGTTTATTTTTGTGTACGGTGTGAGAGAGTGGTCAAGTTTCATTCTTTTGCATGTAGCTGTCCAATTTTCCCAGCACCATTTATTGAAGAAACTGTCTTTTTTCCACCGGATGTTTTTTCCTGCTTTGTCAAAGATTAGTTGCCCAAAGAGCCGAGGGTCCATTTCTGGGTTCTCTATTCTGTTCCATTGGTCTATGTGTCTGTTTTTGTGCCAGTACCATGCTGTCTTTGTGATCACAGCTTTGTAGTGCAGCTTGAAATCCAGCGACGTGATGCCCCCAGCTTTGTTTTTCCTTTTCAACAGTTCCTTGGTGATTCAGGGCCTTTTCTGGTTCCATACAAATTTAAGGACTATTTGTTCCAGTTCTTTGAAAAATATCCTCGGTATTTTGATCAGGATAGCATTGAAAGTGTAGATTGCTCTGGGTAGCATGGACATTTTAACTATGTTAATTCCTCCGATCCATGAGCATGGAATATTTTTCCATCTTTTTGTGTCTTCCTCAATGTCTTTCAAGAGTGATTTATACTTTCTAGAATATAGATCCTTTACGTCTCTGGTTAATTCCAAGGTAACAGATGGTTTTTGGTGCTATTGTAAATGGCACCAAATTTCTCTTTCTTCAGTCTCATTATTCGTGTATAGAAATGCAACTGATTTCTGAGCATTGATTTTGTATCCCACCACATTACTGAATTGCTCTATAGTTTCTAATAGTTTGGGAGTGGATTCTTTTGGGTTTTCCATACAGAGTATCATGTCATCTGCGAAGAGAGACATTTTGACTTCTTCTTTGCCGATTTGAATACCTTTGATCCCTTTTTGTTGTCTGATTGCTGTTGCAAGGACTTCTAGTACTATGTTGAATAATAGTGGCGAGAGTGGGCATCCTTGTTGTGTTCCTGATCTTAAGGGCAAGGCTTCCAGCTTTTCCCCATTGAGAATGATATTTGCTGTAGGCTTTTCATAGATGGTTTTTATGAGATTGAGGAATGTACCCTCTATTCCTACACTCTGAAGGGTTTTAATCAGGAAAGGATGCTGTATTTTGTCAAATGCTTTTTCGGCATCAAATGAGAGGAACCAATGGTTCCTGAGTCTTTTCTTGTTGATATGATGTATCACGCTGATCGATTTGCGAATGTTGAACCACGCTTGCATCCCAGGTACGAATCCCACTTGGTCATGATGGATAATCCTTTTAATGTACTGTCGGATTCTATTAGCCAGGATCTTGTTGAGGATTTTGGCATCCATATTCTTCAGGGAAATTGGTCTGTAATTCTCCTTTTTGATGGGGTCTTTGCCTGGTTTGGGGATCAAGGTAACATTGGCCTCGTAGAATGAGTTTGGTAGCTTTCCTTCTGTTTCTATTTTTTGAAATAGCTTTAAGAGAATAGGTATTATTTCTTCTTTGAATGTTTGGTAGAATTCCCCAGGAAAACCGTCCGGGCCTGGAGTTTTGTTATTTGGAAGGTTGTTTATCACTGTTTCAATCTCTTCATAATTAATTGGCCTGTTTAAGAAATCAATTTCTTCCTGTTTCAGTCTTGGTAGTTTATAGGTTTCCAGGAAGGCCTCCATCTCTTCCAGATTGCTTAATTTATTGGCATAAAGCTGTTGATAAAAGTTTCTAATAATCCTTCCAATTTCATTGGTGTTGGTTGTTACCTCTCCTTTTTCATTCATAATTTTATTAATTTGGGTCCTTTCTCTATTCTTTTGGATAAGTCTTGCCAGTGGTTTGTCAATTTTATTGATTCTCTCAAAGAACCAGCTTCTAGTTCTGTTGATCTGCTCTACTGTACTTCTGGTTTCCAATTCATTGATTTCTGCTCTAATCTTGGTCAACTGCTTCTTCGTGAGTTGATTAAGCCTATCCCTCTGTTGCTGTTCCAGCTTCTTGAGGTGAGAATATAAAAACTGCATTTTAGATTTTTCTATTCTTTTGAGTGAGGCTTAGATAGCTATGTATTTCCCCCTTAGGGCTGCCTTTGCAGTATCCCATAGGTTTTGGACCGTTGTGTTTTCATTCTCGTTGATCTCCATAAATTGTTTAAATTGATTTTTGATTTCCTGGTTTATCAAATCATTCCTGAGCAGGAAGGTTCTTAGTCTCCAAGTGTTTGCGTTTCTTCCAAATTTTTCCTCGTGGTTGAGTTCCAATTTCAAAGCGTTGTGGTTTGAGAATATGCAGGGAATAATTTTCAGTCTTTTGGTATCAGGTGAGATCTGTTTTGTGTCCCAGAACATGGTCTATTCTTGAGTTCCATGGGCATTAGAATAGAATGAGTATTCTTTGGTTCTGGGGTGTAGTGTTCTATATACATCTATGAGATCCAACTCGTCGAGTATGGCAATCAAAGCCCTTGTTTCTTTGTGGATTTTTTGCATGGTGTTCTATTTCTGATAGTGGAGTGTTGAGGTCCCCTACTATTAACGTATTTTTATCTATATGTCTCTTTATTCTGGTTAAGAGTTGGCTTGTGTATCTTGCTGCTCCCCTGTTGGGGGCATATATATTTATAATTGTCATATCCACTTGTTGGCTGATTTTACTTTAACTTTAAAAGAGTTGCACATTTCCCCTTAGGCTTGTGAGAAATTATCCAATAAAATGTTTAATGTTTAAAGAAAACCAATGACGCTACAACGGGTACCAAAGTAAAGACACTGCTATACCTATTAAAACTTCCTACAAACCCTCTCTTGAAGCCTTTGTCAGGAGACAGAGGCAGATAATGGACCTGGAGCTTTCTCCCTCAGTCCCCTACTGCACTCACTGATTCATTTTATAAATGGCTTAAGCCAAAAGCAAAACACCTGAGGGAGCAACCCTGACAGTCCTAAAAACAAAGAACTCATTAATATTCACCTAATTAGAAAAACTATAAGCATGAAGGAAAAAAAATCCTGTTTAATACAGAAGGGATGCTATTGATAGAGGTGTAATGAGATACCGGTCATCACAAGTGAGCAGGATTAATCAGATCAAGCAATAATGTGAAAAGCAGCTATGGGACACAAACGCTTCTTGCTCCAGCCAAAAGGAGCTGGGAAATTCACAACAGCAGCATTACTTCCATCCAGCAGCCCTGTTAGCAGCTCTTTTTGAAACCACGCTCAAGAAAAAGTTAAAGGAGGAGCACCTGGGTGGCTCAGTCGGTTAAGCTCGCCTTCAGCTCAGGTCATGATCCCAAGGTCCTGAGATCAAGCTCCACATAGGGCTCCCTGCTCCCAGAGCCTGTTCTCCCTCTCCCTCTGCACCCTGTTTGTGCTCTCTAATAAATAAAATCTTAAAAAAAAAAAAAAAAAAGGAAAGAAAGAAAGAAAGAAAGGAAGAAGAAAAAAAACTTAGAGAAACAAAGGTCGAAAACGGACAAGTGACTTCCATATTCCAGGCTAGGAAGTGTGGGAAGGTCCAGGTTAAGGATCGATTATATAAAGCCGTATCAAAGTGATACCCCTTGGATTTCATGATTCAACATTTAAATTCCTTATAGAACAATCCTTAAGACTACAATATTCTTGAAACAGTTTTTCCTTTTCCAAAATTCATGTAATGCCCAGTGCTCCCTGAAACATTTCATATATGCGTTTACAGAAGAAATCTATTTCCCTCCATTAAAATGCATATTTTTGGTTGGTTTTGAATTCCTTTCTATTCCAACTAGGTAATTCCAATGGGCCCATCTAAGTGCTCTTAAGAATAAAGAGTAATGTAGGACATAGTCTCCCATCTTGGAGCTTATGATTTAGTTGGAAATAAACATCAGCAAATTTACACTGAAGGTAAAGTCACTGCTCTTCACAGGTTGCCTAAGGAAATCTGTCACCTTTGCAGGTACCCTCAGCCTTTCTCATCCCTGTTCACCTGGCCTCTTCTTTCTCATCTTTCAAAACCCACACCTTTCAAAATGAAGCCAAGTTTGGCAACATAGGTCTTAAATTATCCAAAACTTGGTAGTAAGTAAAACTACAAGTCCTTACAATATTATATGAAAGTACTAAGAGGTCTTCCCCAAAATTATTCAATTCTCTATGATACTGTACCTATTTTGATGCAGAATTACTGATTAGATCCCAGGCCTTAAGTTACAGGTTATTGACTTTCATCTATTAGAGGTAAAAATGATTTCTGTATGATAGAGAAGATAAACCCAAAGTTAGAGCTATATTCTCCTGGAATGTTGTCTCCAAATTAACAACCTTACATCAAAATGCTTTTCCCTTCTAAATATGTGAACATGTGCTCCTCAAATACCAGTGAACCACCTTTACTCTCTGATGGTTTTCCTCATAATTGGGTTCATATGTGTTGCATCTTTGAGTCATGTTTTTTACTTCTGTGAAATGTAAAATGGTACACACAGTACTATGGTTATGTTCACTGCTGTGCTATTTATAAAAACAACCAGAAATAAATCAAGTATCAGTAGGGAATAGGGAAGTAAACAATACACATGTGAAATGGGCGACTAAGCAGTTTATGAAACTGATGGTTATGTCAAGTTAAAAGTAATGTTGAAAAAAGCAGCTTTCAAAACAGCATACATGGTATGATTCTTTCATAACTTCATAAATGTATGTATATATGTATGGAAAGATTTCTGGAAAAGCGTTCCCTAAGATATTCACAATGATGGCTTCCGAAAGGATAGATTTCATATAACTTTTTAATTTTTTAAGTTCAATTAACATATACTCCCTTATTCAGCGGTAAAGTTCAGTGATTCATCAAATGTATGCAACACCCAGTGCTCATTACTTCAAGGGCCCTCCTTAATGCCCATCACACAGTTACCCCATCCCCTCCAGCAACTCTCAGTTTGTTCCCTAGAGTTAAGAGGAAAACAGAGGGAAGCAAATCATGTAACTTTTAAAACCTTATTTATATGTCTTCTTTGTAAATTTTTTTCCTCTAAAAAGTTATTTCAACCAAAGGGCCATTTCCTAGGTTGGGAAAGGAGTATCTCTATTAAAAACCTGAGGAGAACGGACCCCTCTCTCTTGTGGCCCACTGGACGTGGGGTATTTCTGGGAAAGCACCTTTAAGACATCAGTGCTCCCACAGGTCTGTCTCCTCCGTACTAGACCACCAACCTGTCAGGAGCCACAATGTCCCTACAGTTCATCTGCAGCCCCAAGATGTCAAACACGAGTTTGTGTTTGAGGCATAGTCTTTAAGTCCTGGCAAACCACAGCTCAGTTCTCTACTCTTCCAAACTATTTGACTGGGTACTCTCTTGATTTCATGTCCCCCTCTTTAATAACAATCCCATTAAAATTTAGACACTTGCCTGAAGCCCCAGGGAGTGGCTAAATCCACAGTGGCTAGTCTAGATCCTTCTAGCCCTTTACCTCTATGCCTGGAGTCTCCTCTTCATACTTTGATGTTGTTAGGGGCCAGACAACGTAAAATTTTTCAAACAGACTCCAAATGCGGCAATACAGTTTGCTAATGGAGTCTGTAGCTCTTCTGTACTGGTCAGATCCCAAGTGCTGATCACAGCTGAACTCCACCTCGTTAGGCACTGTCGATGAAACCACTTTTATTCATTCAACTTATGAAACATTTAGTCATCAATCATATGCCAGGCACTTGACTGGGCTCTGGAAATTTGAGGGTGAGCAGGATAAAGCTGGTTCTTCTCATTACTGAGCTTATAGTCCAGTTAGGAAAACCCTCATTTTCTAAGTATACCACAGGGTCAGAGAACAGATGACTTCTTACTGGTGGGTTTGGCCCCTGGAGGACTGTCAATCCAGGTCTTTCCCAATCTCCATGAGCATTTCATGAAACCAGGTTTCTTCCTCCATCCCCTCAGCTGTCTTACTGATAGGTCTCCCACATTACCTGTCACCTGAGTCATTTTATTAAATTCCAGAGAGCAAAGAGGGAAAATCTAATGTGCATTCACTTCTTCTCTTGGGATATTTAGGACATACTACTAATTCCTCCTATAAAGTAAAAAACTTTCTCATAAATAAAGGCAGAGTTAAATATCCAATGTCCACCAAGATTTTAGCAACCACAGTATGTCAGCCACTGCACTGAGAGACTCTTCTGTATTTGTAGGACACAGTTCAAGTTAAGACACATCTATAAGTGAAACAGCTCCAGACTCCCTTCCAGGGATCTCTGAGATCAAAATGCTTCTTGAGAAAGCAGGAGCAAGGAACAGAATTTGTGGTCCTTTAAGAGAATAAAATTAACTGAACAGTTTGGGGTCAAGTCTAACTCATGGCTCAGGTTTTGTTAGTATCATGCTCCAGCCTATTTATACTAATAATTCAGTGAGCTACAAAACGTAACTAGGGATAAAGTAATGCTGACCACCTATCTCCCCATATGAACACACTCAAGACTTATCTGTAGTTTTAGAATCATTAAAGCAGAAATCTAGAAATGATCCTTGACACTTTCTTCCTACCCCAGGGTCCTGTCACCAAGCCTTTTTGATTTTTCTTCTAGACTTCTCTCCATCTCCAAAGCTACCATTCCAGTCCAAGATACCCTCCCCTTATCTCTCACTTGGACCACTCAATCAACTAACAAATGATTTCAAAGAAAACCTTCTTAGGCCCCTCCTATCTGCTTTCCTCAATCTACATAAGATATGTCACCACCTACATAAAATGCTACAAGGCCTTTTCAAGGTTGTCAGGCAAAGACCACAATCCTTAGCATGGCCAACAAGATTTTATAACTGTCTGGCTCCTGCCTGTTTCTCAACCACATCTCACATCTCCCCACCTGTCAAGCCCTATCAAGTTAGGAGTTTTGATCTTGACCTTAAGGAACCACTTCCCTGCCCTTCCAAGTCCTTGGATTGGAGAGTTACTATTTATTATTTTCATTCACCATAACCTAATATGGTGTCTGGTGTCTAGGAGGTATTCATAAAATGCTGAGTCAGCGAATAATAGAAAATGCCCAAGAAACTTTAAAATAACAGACTTTTAAAGACTTTATTGCATTATATTCTTTTCCTTTATACTATAAAGTACATTAAAAATTTGAGAGTCCCTTTGAACACTTCATTTTTTGTTTGGTCTTCGGAAGACCTCTTTCACAAGTCAGTATGATATATACACTCATTGCTCAAAGTGAAAGCATTTTGAAGACAAGGCAGTTCTGCTATATTCCAAACACTGTTTTTGAAATGTGTCAATTCATTTGAAAGGTGTAATGAAATATCCACTGACATTAATTGCCAAATAGTTGAGTTCAAAGAAAATCTTTTTCCAGTCTAAAGAAATAAACAAGTAACCAATCTGGTGATTGGTGTCCCTCTGAATCAAATAATTGAAGGAATTTTTGACATTAAGTAGGGAAAGCCCATAAAGAGTTCCTCGTAAGTAATGGATCATTCTTAAATTGGGCAATAGCAAATAAGAGAATATTAAGTTTCCAGTCCTTTTCTCCTGCTTGGACAGGCCAGGCAACCAAGAAGATGGAGTCTAGAAACCTCGTTGTTGTTTTAGAAGAAGTTAGAATCAGAAGTGAAATTGGTGAAAAAAAGATTTATGACACATGGGATAGCCTCTTTCAAATATCCCAAACCTAAAATGGGAAATGCACCTAAGGATAGCCCAGTAACTGCATGAGCTTCTGCTAATGAGACTGAGCCTTTGTTTCTCACTGTAGTGTGTAAAAATCTTTTGGATTAGGGGGTGAAAAACACAAGTTTTATTGACAAGTTACTGAAAGTGTTTAACTAACAAGGAAGCAACCTGTTATTTTCATGGAAAAAAACAAAACAAGACAGAATTCGTTATTTCCTTCTCTTGACAGCAGCTTGCTTTCTTCAATTTCAGGGAAATAACTATATCATGATCCAAAAATGGGATATTTACCCATGTCAACAGTGAACCAAAAGAAATCACACTCTGCTGTTGTTAGGGGATATTGAGACGCTGGCAATCACAATGGGAATAGAGTTAAAGACCAGGTCATCAGATACAACAGTGAAATCTCTGCACAGAGACATTTAATGTCTATAATTTAACCACATATGTTTGCAAACAAAAGAAAAAACAAGAGAACAGTTTAAAGAGTGTGGGCCATCCACCCAGTTATTCCTCTCTATGAACATATGCCTCAGAGTGTGCTTGAGGTGAGAGCCATCAATCTGCTGCTTCTCAGTCTGGTCTTAGCTCCCTTAAGTTCTCATGATTGAGTCTCTTACCACTTGGGTGAAAAATCTAGGGAGAAGAGAACATCTTTTATAATACGGCCCAAAACACAAGGTGACCAACCATATAGAACAACTTAAAAACAGACATATGCTTCAATGCTCAAGACAGTGTTGTTCTATTTAGCAAGAAATGGTGTGCCTGCCTCCAATACGGCAACTTCCCATAGCACCTCTAAAATATACTGCTCCAATTCACACGACTGACCTAGGTTTGTTGTCAAGTTGTCCATCCTATCAACTAGTTGGTAGGCTGCTATCACTATGAATGTCCCACAAAAGAAAAAGAAATGTACTTATTCATTTGGGGTCTATACAGTAGGAGTTTAGGAAAAGGGGATCGAAATAATAATCATTATCCTAGCTTTGTCTTGGACTTATACCTTGAAGTTATTTGCTTCTTCTGGGCTTTTCTCTTCTGGTTAGTTTAAACCTCTCTCCTATGCTTGTCTCTGATGGCCATTGTGTTCATCAAGATTATAACGATGAAGACATTAGAGCATAAATATTATATTCATCTGACAAGTTCATGAATTCTAGGGAAGAGCATTTTTCTAGGTTGTTGGACACTGTCTCAATCAGTATCAATTTTTTAAAAATGGCTACATTTTGAGGTTTTTTTCCCCTTATTTTCCCATAAATGTATTTAGAGTCCATTTGTCGGATTCTATGGAAAAACCTGGCAAGATTGTGTTTTGGATTGCACTGAATCCATGAATGAGTTTGAGAATTAACCTCTTTACAGTACTGTATCTTTCAATACTAGACTCAGTAGTAATATGGTATATTCTTTATTAATTACTCTTAATGAGGTTTTGTAGTTGTTAGTATAGGGAAAAGAATTGAAGGCCAAATATCCAGTCATTGATGCTTTATAAAATTATGAAAAGTGGTATCATTGAGATTTTGTCTTCCATCTATTTTTGCCAGTTGATAGAAATACAATTGGTTTTGGTATATATACTATGTATCAATATATACAAAGAAACATTGATAAATTCATTTAAGTCTAATAGTTTGAAGATTCTCTTGAATTTGACACATACATCATTATGCCTGTTTTTCTAAAAATGTCTGAGACCTCCAAAAAATTTTGAACATAAGTGATTCCCAGTGTTAGAGAAAAGCTTTTACTATTTTACCATTAAGTATACATGTTGTTTGGCAGTATCTGCTGGAACCCAACATACACATACCCTAGGATACAGCCATTCCACTCCTAGGTACATATGTTCACTGTAAAATACTTCTAAGGCTTATCGCTGTAGCATTTGTATTCATTTCAAACTAGAAACCACGCATATGCCAACACTAGAATAGAGGCAGATACACTCTTTGTTACAATACAGCAAAGAGAATGAACTCACTTCAACCATATACATCAAGATCAGACTTATAAGAGCAAAAGAAGGCAGATACAGAAAAGTACACTCTGCAGGAGTCCATTTATGTACAAGATCAAAATGAGTAGAACTACTCTATGCTCTCAGAAGTCAGGGGAGTAGTTATCAGTGGAGGAGACAGTGAATGCAGAGGACAGAACAGAACTTCTGGGGGGTCTGCTGATGTTTTGTTTCTTGATCTAGGTGCCAGTAACAAGTG